>NC_090761.1:65880497-65900497 GCF_036898095.1 Palaemon carinicauda | reverse complement strand
GTTCGCTCATTTTTTTAAAAAAAAATTAAGTTTTTAGTGGTTTACCTTTCGCTTTAATAATTTGTTATACTCACGAAGAACGTATAATTATGTAAATAATATTAAAAGAAACTGTAAAAACCAATTATCATAATGCACTATAGTTATATAATAATGTGGTAAATCCTAGAGGTCTGTTTTAGTTTAGTGAAAACAAAGGCCTTCTTATGCTATCTCATGTAACAATATCTTACAAACCTTTTATTTCATTATATAAAGTTCATCAATTCTGGTGACAACTCTTAAAGGTTTAAAGGCCGCTTATGGATGACAGAGGCAAGGGACAGTGACATTGCCCTATCAAGCAGGACAAGCACCCTCTCCACCCAAGCTAGGACCAAGGAGGGTCAGGCAATGACTGCTGATGACTCAGCAGATAGACCAATAGGCTCCCACAAATCCCCCATCCTTAGCTCACAGGGATGGTGAGGTTGCAGTGACCAAAGAAACTATTATGACGGAGGAAAACCTGTAAAGAATAGGCCAGACTATTCCGTGTATATGTAGGCAAAGGAAAAGTGAACCGTAACCAAACAGAAGGGTCCAATGTAGTACTGTCTGGCCATTCAAAGGAGCCCATAACTCTCTAGAGGTAGTATCTCAATGGGTGGCTGGTGCAATTAAAAATCTTCAAATTCATTTATGAGAAATTTCCATCGATCACAAAATAAATTTATTAATTTATTAATTAAGATCTTTATAAAACCCCAGTCAGAGCATTTGATATTGAAAATATGCATTATGAAATGTTTAGAAATAAATTTCAAAGAGACATTAGTGTTAGCATATGCACGATCATGCACGCAACATAACAGCTCATGTAACATTGGACTAATAATAGATTGAAAAGTTCCAGTCTGTTGGTGAATGTGAATAAGTACTTGGAACGAAAATGAATAATAATCATGATGGAAAACTTGAACCGCTTATGAGAAGGCCAGGATAATGATATGCAGGACATTACTCTCAAGTCCCTGCAAAATTTCACAAATTTATGTCCGAGCACGGCAGAGAATCTAGTCAATTCTGGATTATTATGCGTTGGTGTTTGGTACTGAAATCATTCCTTGAGGAGGTGAGAATTGTTTTATTAGTAATAGGTAGTAGGTTGGCCAGGGCACCAGCTATCCGTTGAGACACTAGAGAGTTATGGCATCTTTTGACTGGCCAGACAGTACTACATTGGATCCTTCTCTCTGGTTACGGTTCATTTGATCTTTGCCTACACATAAAATGAATACTCTGGCCTATTCTTTACACACTCTCCTCTGTCCTTATACACCTGACAACACTGAGATTACCAAACAATTCTTCTTCACCAAAGGGGTTAACTACTGCAATGTAATTGTTCAGTGGCTACTTTCCTCTTGCTAAAGGTAGAAGAGACCCTTTAGCTATGGTCACCAGCTCTTCTAGGAGAAGGCCACTCCAAAATCAAACCATTATTCTCTAGTCTTGGGTAGTACCATAGCCTCTGTACCATGCTCTTCCACTGTCTTAGGTTAGAGTTATCTTGCTCGAGGGTACACTCGGCCACACTATTCTATCTAATATCTTTTCCTTTTGGTTTGGTAAAGTTTATTTAGTTTATATAGGAGGTATTTATTCTAACGTTGTTACTCTTCTTAAAATATTTTGTTTCCTTTTTTTCCTTTCCTCACTGGGCTATTTTCCCAGCTGGAGCTCCTGGGCTTATAGCATCCTGCTTTTCCAACTAGGGTTGTAGCTTAGCAAGTAATAATAATAATAATAATAATAATAATAATAATGATAATAATAATGAGAGGCAGAGGCAAGGGACAGTACCAATTGCCTAGCTAGCAGGACAATGCCCTAAGTGACTGACCATATGTTCGTATGATCAGCAACCAAGATCCCTCTCCACATAAGC
Organism: Palaemon carinicauda; assembly: GCF_036898095.1. NCBI lineage: Eukaryota > Metazoa > Arthropoda > Malacostraca > Decapoda > Palaemonidae > Palaemon > Palaemon carinicauda. Next base: position 65,898,567 of record NC_090761.1, on the reverse strand, counting down.
TAGGACCAGGAAGGGTCAGGCAATGGCTGATGATGACGCCCATATATGCATACGCACCAAGTCCCCTCTACACCCAAGCTAGGACCAGGGAGGGTCAGGCAATGGCTGATGATGAAAACCATATCATATACATACGCACCAAGCCCCCTCTACACCCAAGCTAGGACCAGGGAGGGTCAGGCAATGGCTGATGATGACCACCATATATACATATTCACAAAGCCCCCTCTCCACCCAAGCTAGGACCAGGGAAGGTCTGGCAATGCCTGATGATGACCACCATATATACATACACACCAAGCCCCCTCTCTACCCAACCTAGTACCAAGGAGGGTCAGGCAATGGCTGCTGATGACTCAGCAAGTAGTATAGGCTTCCCCAAACCTCCCAACGTTGGGGTTGCATATATTACAAGAAACTATCGATCTTGAGCGAGACTCGAACGCCCGTCCAGTAGATAGCCAGGCAGGGACGTTTCCAATAAGCTACCATAAACACTATGGTTGTGGTATAAACCCCATGATTGTGGTATAGTGTATATAGAAAGATCTATGGCACAAACAATGGGAATAGGATTTGTAATGTATGGATTATCCCAAAATAGAAACAAGGACAAATATTGAGATGAAAGAGAAAGTAATCTTGTTAGTGTATATATAAAAGACGATTAAATAGTTATGCAACACTTGCTGTACTCTTTGCTTGAAGTGTTATTATTATTATTATTATTATTATTATTATTATTGTCAAAATTCTTCTTCTTCTTCTTAACATTATTATTATTATTATTATTATTATTATTATTATTATTATTATTTATTATTATTATTATTATTATTATTACTAACAGTACTGGTTTACAATAACAGACATGTACAAGTTGAAGAACCCTAACAGGAATATTAGCTTAGCTCAGAAAGGAAACGGAGTTGGAATGAATAAACTATCATATATATATATATATATATATATATATATATATATATATATATATATATATATATATATATATATATATATATATATATACATATGTGTATTTATATGTATATATATATATATATATATATATATATATATATATATATATATATATATATATATATTTATGTGTGTGTTTGTGTGTATATACGTATGTATATAAAGCATATATATACACACACACACACACACACACACACACACACATATATATATATATATATATATATATATATATATATATATATATATATATATATATATATATTGTAATCCATAATTACTTTAAATATTTTGTTCGTGGTTTTTGCCATTTGTTTTAATTAAAGTCACGAAAAGTTCTCTTGGAACATTCTTTTATCCCCGGCCAAGGTTTTGTTTGTGTTTATTTGTATAGTGTTTATTCACCGTATTCCTTTTTTTTTGCTTTTCATGTTTTGTGGAGCGGACTGCCCGTCTTCAGTGATTAGCTTGTTGAACTGCCGCATTACATAGTTATGCTTTCGCTCTCTCTCTCCGTTTACTTGGAGTGCGTTTTTGGGCAGCGGGGCAGAGAGTGTCGGCTCCCCAACAGAGGAGGTCTTACTGCATTTTTCACGGCTTGATAATCGGAAGATATTTGTTCCTGACCCTGCAGCTACCATTTAATTGGAGAGGCTCCTGCTAATGGATTTTAGCCTTCTAAGCATTGTTATTGCTTTTGTGCTGCTGCCTGCCACTGCTGCTGGCTGTTGCCGTGTGTCTGACCTCCTGGAGTCGTGAGGAGGCCTTCTAGTGACGGAGAACGGTAAGCGAACCGTATAAGTTCTTCCTTCGTCTGATTAAATCATATAGACAATTTACGTTGCCCCAGTGATCCCCTCGGTGCAAGAACACCCCTAGTGATCCTGAAGTAGGACATTCGCTGATGATGTGTCATAATAAGCTTTAATTATGAATTCGGTGCAGTTTTTGATTACTTATGCAAGCATTCTTCTGATATTTCCTCGTGACCTGTAAAGTGTTGTATTATCGCCAATTTCGGATATATTATTATTTAAAGGTGTATTTTGATCATTATTGTAAAATTTATTAGTTTTAAGGTTTACTTCACTCTGGAACTCTAACTGTCGTATGCTAGGGAAAGTGTGTATTTTTCTACCTCCTACACCTTTTCTTTCTCTTCGACTGAGGTATATAAGTTAGGTAGGCGTGTGACGGTTCGAGAGTTATTATTGTACAGTAGTGTATGTGTTTTTCCAGTTCCTAAGAAAGCTTTTCGAGGACTACTTTATGTAATTTAAGACTACTTTTGTTAATTAAATTTTATTGTTAAGTTTGATTCAGTGTTTTTTGTATCCCTCTTTGAGAGTTGTTTTGCTTTTTGAATTTTGTGTCGCTGCTGGTTCTTGCCTGGTATTTTGGCACTGAGCCAGTCTGAAAAAAAAAATCCGGGATGAACATAATCAATCTTGAGTTCATTACATAATTTGGCGACCCTGCCAGGATTCAGTTTAGCGACATAATTTTCAACTGTAAACGGCTCTTGGAGAGGCGGTCAAGCCACTGAACGTATTTAGAGTGATTATTTCTATTTAATTAATTCAGGATGCATTATTTAGAGGGTGAAGAAGCTGAGGTAGCGAACTTTTTGGCTAGTGTTAACTGGGAAAAGGATCTGTTTAAACTAAAAAGGGATCAATTGTGGTTGATTGCAGAGTTCTTGGATTTAAGTTTGGCCACTGAGGTTAAGAAGGGACCGTTGTTGTTTGAGGTCTTGAAGGCCGCTAAGATATATAGAGAGACTCTTGATAGGAAGGATGTTCTGGAAAGTAGTAGGCTGGATGAGAGTGAGCCTGAGGAGGTGGAGGAATTAGAAGGTGAAGGTAAAGAAAATTCTATTGATAATGGTGATGACCAATTGGAAATTTTGAAAGAAAAAACCAAGATGAAGGAACTGGAGTTTAGAGCTCTACAACTTAGAGCTGATGAAAGGGCAAAAGAGAGAGAGCATGAAATTGAGGTACTTAAATTAAAGATTAAGTTGAATCAGGGAAATAATGGTAGCAATAATAATTCTAGTGTTGATGAAACAAGGTTTAATATGTTCGCTGCGTTAAAACTGGTACCACACTTTTCCGAGGAGGAGGTTAATGAGTTTTTTGTGTCATTTGAAAAAATTGCTAAGAAGCTTGCCTGGCCAAAGGATATGTGGACAACATTAGTTCAGTGTCGTTTGGTGGGTAAAGCTCAAAGGGTCTATAATAATCTTAGTGACGATCTCTCCGCGGATTACGACACCGTAAAAAGTATTGTGCTGAAAGCGTATGATTTGGTGCCTGAAGCATACAGGCAGAAGTTTCGTAATCTGCGGAAGGATCTTGACGTTACTTATGTTGAGTTTGCTCGAAAGAAAGTTCAGTTTCTCGATGACTGGTTGAAATCCAAAGAAGTAGACAATTTTGTTAAACTGAAAGAGCTGCTTCTGGCAGAAGAATTTAAGAGGAACGTGAGTCGTGACTTGCGAATTCATTTGGAAGAGTTGAAACTAGACTCCATTCAGGAAATAGCAATTGCTTCCGACGAGTATGCACTTACCCATCGGGAGGAACCCCTTAGGAAAAGAATTAATCAGGATAGGTTCTTCCCCAATGAATATAATACACATGGTAATAATCGTCAGTCTTCTAAAGGAACATCAAGGTCAAATAAAGACGGGTCAGAAAAACTTTCTAATGAAGACAGAGGTGTAAGCGACTCTCGTAGTTTCGTAAACAGTAGTAGGTCGGTTAATGGTGGTGGTAGTAGTGGTAGAAATTTTGGTAGTAGTAGTAGTGTGAAATGTTATTGGTGCCACAAGACGGGGCACGTAAAGGCTAATTGTTACGGTTGGAAAAACTTTAAGGAGAGGAGGTCTAATCCAGTAAACATTGTTGTAGCTGAAAAAACGACAAACGTAAACCAAAGTATGGAACAGGAAAAGTGACTAAAATTTAAGAGGTACATTTCTGACGGATCTGTGTTTGTTGGTAACAATAAAAGAACAAAGGTTTGTTTAAAGGTATTACGGGACTCTGGAGCAGCTCAGTCTCTCATATTAAAAACTGCTGTTCCAAAGGATTTTGTATTTTCTAATAATGAATTTGTGGTGTTGGGTGGTTTCCCGAACTCTATTACGTCTTGTCCTTTAGAGAAGTTTAATATTCACACCAAGTATTTTAAAGGGACTGCTAAACTGGCTGTGGTAGACAGTTTGCCAGTTCCCGGAATTCACCTTCTTTTAGGGAATGATTTGGCTGAAGGTGAAGGTGCAATTGATAATATATGTCCAATTTTGACTCTCCTGAATGTGACTTGTGAAGGCGATGAGATTGAAACTAATTTTTATAATCCTGTCTCTGTAGTAACTCGGTCTAGAGCTCGGGGGATGGATCTCGAGGATGTTAACTTAGATTTATATCAAGTAGACAGACAAATGACTGACATGAGGACTGGTTGTAGTAATAAGAAAATCGTTAATTTGGATGACGTAAACTGGGACGCCAAGGCGTTCAAAATGGCACAGAGTAAGGAGTTTTCTAAATTAGAACTCGGCAATCCCGAGGATTTGGTGAAGCCAGTATTCGTCAAAGAGAAAGGTTTGCTCTACAGGTTGAGTAGGTCGGCTAATGCACCTGCCCATCAGGTAGAGTCGTGCAGACAATTGGTTGTTCCGGAAAGGTACCGAAATAAATTAATGTATTTAGCACATGAAAATGATTTGTCGGGACATTTTGGTGTTAGGAAAACCTTTCAAAAGGTTGCTGAACATTTCTTTTGGCCTGGGATGCGTAAGGACATTAAGAGACACGTATTATCTTGTGATGTGTGCCAGTTGGTGGGGAAACCTAACCAGAAAATACCCAAGGCTCCTTTAATTCCTATACCCTCCGTGGGCGAACCCTTTCGGGAAGTGATAATTGACGTAGTGGGTCCCCTGCCACGGACGCGCGGTGGGAATGAATATATATTGTCTATGGTTGATAGAATGTCTCGCTTCCCTGAGGCTATCCCATTGAGGAGTATACGGTCCGAGAAGGTGGTTGAAGTGTTGGTTGGTTTCTTTACCCGATTTGGTTTTCCTAAGGTAATTCAGAGTGACTGTGGCACTAATTTCACGAGTAGGTATTTTGAAAAGAAAATGAATGAGTTTGGTATTAAACACGTGAAGTCTGCACCGTATCACCCGGAAAGCCAAGGCCAGGTGGAAAGGTTCCACCAAACCTTGAAGTCTGTGCTAAAAAAATTTTGTTTTGAGACTGGGAATGATTGGGATAAGGAATTACCCTACGCATTGTTTGCAATACGATCGATCCCCAATGAGTCAATGGGTCTCTCTCCTTTCCAGCTTATTTTTGGTCACTGTGTTCGAGGCCCTTTGGATGTAGTGAGAGAACACTGGGAAGGAGAGACTCCCGAAGTTAATGTATTGGATTATTTTTCAGATTTGCAGGAGAAATTGCTTAGAGCACGGTCATTTGCTCAGGAACATTTGGCGAAAGCCCAGGCCTCGATGAAATCTAAGTATGACGTTAAAACACGAGATAGGGTTTTTAATGTAGGTGACAAGGTGTTGGTTTTACTTCCTATGCCTGGCAATCCCCTGAAAGCGGAATTCTCAGGTCCGTGGAAGGTTTTGAAGAAAATTAACAATGTAAATTACCTGATTGAAACTCCAGATAGGAGAAGAAAAACCCGTATTTGCCATGTTAATATGATGAAATCTTTTATTGACAGATCTGTAGAAGAATCTGTAGTACCTATTTCTGTAGTTAGTGTCGAAAATGAACAGTTCATGGGCGATAAATTTGCTGTTAGCCCAAGTGGTTTGGAAAATAATTCTGATGTTTTAGATAATCTGAATATTAAATTTCAGCACTTAGATGCAGAAAAAGCTGCACCTCTAATTAATTTAATTAATGAATACAAAGATCTCTTTCAGGATGCACCTGGTAGGACTCATATTTTGCAACACGACGTTGATGTTGGGGATGCTCAGCCTATTAAGCAATGTCCATATAGACTGAACCCCCTCAAGAGAGAAATAGTCAGTAAGGAAGTTAAATACATGCTTGACCATAACCTCATTAAACCGAGCTGCAGTCCTTGGAGCTCCCCGGTAGTTTTGGTTAGGAAGGAGGATGGTCAGCCTAGGATGTGTTTTGACTACCGCAAGGTCAACTCTGTAACAAAAACGGACTCGTTCCCCTTGCCCAGGGTGGAAGACTGTATAGATAAAGTGGGATCTGCCCGTTATATAAGTAAATTTGACCTGTTAAAAGGATATTGGCAGGTCGGTCTTACACCCCGGGCAAGGAAAATATCAGCCTTTGTGACGGGTGACGGCCTCTATGAATGCGAGGTGATGCCATTTGGCATGAAGAATGCCGCCGCTACCTTCCAGAGGCTGATGAACTTTATTACATGTGAACTGGAGGGTTGTGTGGTATATATTGACGACCTTGTGATTTACAGTGATGATTGGGAAACTCATCTTATGAGGATAAGAGCGCTGTTCGAGGTGCTGAGGAAGGCTGGTCTGGTGATAAATTTAAAGAAGAGTGATTTTGCTCAAGCAAAAGTGGTTTATTTAGGACATGAAATTGGCTTGGGTAAGATCGCTCCTAAGAGAGCGAATGTTGAGGCAGTTACAGCCTTCCCAGCTCCTCGAAACAAGAGAGGTATTCGTAGATTTTTGGGTCTAGTTGGTTATTATAGGAAGTTTATAAAGAATTTTTCTGACCTTGCTAATCCCTTAACAAATTTGTTAAAGAAAGATGTAAAATTTATGTGGAATAACGAGTGTCAGGATGCATTTGAAAAATTGAAAGGTACTTTAATAACCTATCCTTTGTTACGTTCTCCCGATTTTTCCTTGCCTTTTTGTTTGGCTACAGATGCCAGTGACACAGGTTTAGGTGCTGTCTTGTTGCAGGAGGGTGCAAATGGCACCTCGCATCCAGTCGCCTACTTTTCCAAGAAGTTGTTACCGGCAGAGAGACGTTACTCAACAATTGAGAAAGAGGCTTTATGCTTGGTGAAAGCCATCATACATTTTGAAGTGTATTTATCTTCCTCAGCATGTCCAATAAAGGTCTTTACAGATCATAATCCCTTAATTTTTATTAATAAATTTAAAGATAAAAATCAGCGTATTTTGCGCTGGAGTCTTTTACTCCAAGAATATAACCTTTTTATTTGTCACGTGGCTGGAAAAGACAACGTTGTCCCTGATGTTCTTTCCAGGACATTCGGTAATGAAAATGAGGTGGCAATCCAAGAGTAGTTTTGTAAGGGTAAAAGACTCTGCATCAATCACATTTGAGCAATTTTTTTTAATTTGTTTTTTTTTCTTGTCCGGTGTTGGGAAGATTTCTTAATATAAGTTTGAGTTTGACATTATCTATATATAATCTTTGAGTGGATATTAATGTTTAAGGATAGTGGTTTTGGTTTATGAAATATTTGTTTTTGATATTTGCATTTACTTTTGTGCACAATGCTCATGTTTTTGCTTGCATTACAAATTACTAGTTTAATATTGGCTAGGAGTTACCTTTTTTTAAAAAAAAAAAAAAATAATAAATTATTTTTTTTTCCTTGTCCCGGGGAGCTGTAATCCATAATTACTTTAAATATTTTGTTCGTGGTTTTTGCCATTTGTTTTAATTAAAGTCACGAAAAGTTCTCTTGGAACATTCTTTTATCCCCGGCCAAGGTTTTGTTTGTGTTTATTTGTATAGTGTTTATTCACCGTATTCCTTTTTTTTTGCTTTTCATGTTTTGTGGAGCGGACTGCCCGTCTTCAGTGATTAGCTTGTTGAACTGCCGCATTACATAGTTATGCTTTCGCTCTCTCTCTCCGTTTACTTGGAGTGCGTTTTTGGGCAGCGGGGCAGAGAGTGTCGGCTCCCCAACAGAGGAGGTCTTACTGCATTTTTCACGGCTTGATAATCGGAAGATATTTGTTCCTGACCCTGCAGCTACCATTTAATTGGAGAGGCTCCTGCTAATGGATTTTAGCCTTCTAAGCATTGTTATTGCTTTTGTGCTGCTGCCTGCCACTGCTGCTGGCTGTTGCCGTGTGTCTGACCTCCTGGAGTCGTGAGGAGGCCTTCTAGTGACGGAGAACGGTAAGCGAACCGTATAAGTTCTTCCTTCGTCTGATTAAATCATATAGACAATTTACGTTGCCCCAGTGATCCCCTCGGTGCAAGAACACCCCTAGTGATCCTGAAGTAGGACATTCGCTGATGATGTGTCATAATAAGCTTTAATTATGAATTCGGTGCAGTTTTTGATTACTTATGCAAGCATTCTTCTGATATTTCCTCGTGACCTGTAAAGTGTTGTATTATCGCCAATTTCGGATATATTATTATTTAAAGGTGTATTTTGATCATTATTGTAAAATTTATTAGTTTTAAGGTTTACTTCACTCTGGAACTCTAACTGTCGTATGCTAGGGAAAGTGTGTATTTTTCTACCTCCTACACCTTTTCTTTCTCTTCGACTGAGGTATATAAGTTAGGTAGGCGTGTGACGGTTCGAGAGTTATTATTGTACAGTAGTGTATGTGTTTTTCCAGTTCCTAAGAAAGCTTTTCGAGGACTACTTTATGTAATTTAAGACTACTTTTGTTAATTAAATTTTATTGTTAAGTTTGATTCAGTGTTTTTTGTATCCCTCTTTGAGAGTTGTTTTGCTTTTTGAATTTTGTGTCGCTGCTGGTTCTTGCCTGGTATTTTGGCACTGAGCCAGTCTGAAAAAAAAAATCCTGGATGAACATAATCAATCTTGAGTTCATTACAATATATACATATATATATATATATATATATATATATATATATATATATATATATATATATATATATATATATATATATATATGAGTGTGTGTGTGTGTGTGTGTGCACGCACTAGGCGTGTTGTTTTGTTTGTGCGTATTTGCGCATAAAGAAACTGTAACGTAGATAAGCGTAATTTAAAGGGACAGATAAAATAATGAGAATATACAAAAGCAACCTGGAGAATTAATGTTTCACGAGAACTGAATATATTTTTAAGGAGTGCCAAAAAAAAAGAAAAAAAAAAGGTGATCAATGCCGTTGTTAAACTTAAAGGAAATTACTGCTCAGCGTCTGTAAGAAAAGGATAAACATTTTCACCAGAAACTAAAGAAAAAAGAAAAAAATAAAGCAAAGAGAGTAGCTAGGTTGTATTTTATTTATTGCCAGCAATGTTGAAGTATATCAGATTATGCGGCCATTGGTTGCTCATTTGTGATAGTTTTCATGATTGTTTTTGTTTATGTTTTCATTGTTATTATTACTGATCTAAAAACAGATTGGGGTTCTTGCATGATGCTTGCGTTAACTGGGAATAGAGAGAAGCTCGTAGCTCAACCTTTCCGGTAAACAGAATATGACTCAATCCATAATGGTGCCAATTACATTTAATTATTATTTCTTTTAACTTTAGTTCCATTTTAATGATAACTATGAGTATGTACTTTGAGATAGAATTATATATCATTTTATAATGCTTTCATTTGTAGTTTTTCACGAAGAATATAGTCTATTTTCAACGGAATATGATGTTGCCGTGCGGGAATAATAACTAACTAGCATCTCAAAGAGTCCATGACGTATAAATGACGTCACTGTAGCGCGCGCAGCCATAACCGTGCGCACCTCCTTCGAGTGTGGACGTATGCTATAGCGTCTCTTACAATTGTGCTTCTTTTTTTAAGAAATCATACACTCTATCGTCTGAATGAGAAATATTTGTGATCTTAAGTGATAGTGGGAACTTGTGTAACGAGCGTGGTATCCCTTACGGTTAAGTTTAAAAGTGAAATCAGCTGCTTCAACATGGATCCCGATCCGCCACCTCCCTTCGCCAGACGATTGGAGCGCTCCTGTATTTACTTCGTCCTGTTACTCTCACTTTTCTCTCTCTCACCGGTGAGTATTGCAGGCTATTGCGATGTTCATTTCATACCATATGCTTCTTTTAAGACGGTATTTAAGAAATACGCTTGTTTACATTTCGTCTATGTGAATCGTAGTCGACGAGAGTGCCAATGACATGGCATCTGGTTAAGTATGATCTGCTCGCCATGGTATGGTAAACCACCATTTATGTCATTTATAGACTATTATTATTATTACTTGCTAAGCAACAGCCCTAGTTGGAAAAGCAGGATGCTATAAGCCCGAGGGCCCCAACAGGGAAAATAGCCCAGTGAGGAAAGGAAACATGGAAAAACGAAATATTTTAAGAACAGTAACAACATTAAAATAAATATTTCCCACATAAACTATAAAAACTTTAACAAAACAATAGGAAGAGAAATCAGATAGCATAGTGTGCCCGAGTGTACCCTCAAGCAAGAGAACTCTAACTCTAGACAGTGGAAGACCATGGTACAGAGGCTATGGTACTACCCAAGACTAGAGAACAATTAAATGAGAAAGCATTTAATTGTGTCAAAACTGATGTAGTAATGAAAGCCCTTCAATGATTAGGAATAGATGAGTCGTATGTTTGAAAACTGGATAAAAATGTAACAGAGATTCCCATCTCTACGAGCTAGGTTTTTTTCCTTTATATGTTTACTTTAACTGAGGACTTTTTTTTTTTGGAGAAAGCCGTCCTAGGCTAGACCTACTTCCCTCATAAATATAGTTTATTTCCGAAATATATTAAATTTAGCTTAGAAATAGCAATCGTATAATGATCATATGGAGTTTGTTTATATTTGAACTTTCCTTTGTATGTTGGGTGAGGCCCGGCCGTTTGTAGATTATATTAATGACTTAATGGTGGTCAAATGAATGAATTCTCAAGTAGATTAATAAGCCTATGACTGCCACGCTGATTGGTTTGCGAAAGGTGTTGAAGTGTATGTAATCAAAACTGAATTGTTTGTTTAAAAGACTTGTTTGTGATGGTATGTCACACGAGTTTGTGTGTTTATGCCTTCAAATCAAGGTTACATTTTCCATGCGATTTACCCTTACAAATGTTTTTATCTCATGTCTATGCTAATATTTATATGTATGTTTGCATGTTTTGTATAAACGTTTTCATTGAGGTAATAGATGAAACTGATTACCATCCAAAGACATTGTTTATATGTCTATTGTATGGAGCTTAGGCCTGTAAATCAAATGTTTATAACAATGGATAAGACCATATTGTTTCTTTTAGGACTTAGGCCTATGTTTCATGTTGAAAGCTTAACAGGAGAAAAGTTTTGTCCTCAAACGACCTTCAAATTGAATTCTTAAATTTAATAACATGTAGTTTATTTATTTATTTTTATTCCTCTCTAAGGTATTTTTCCCTGCTTCTTGCTTTTCCAACTAGGGTTGTAACTTACTAATAATGATATTGTAATGAGGCAATCAACCTCAAACATTGATGTTTGTAGGGGAAAAAAATGATATTTGTGACCATAAATGGGTTAGGGTTATTGAAATACCGTTCAGCGTTTTTATGTTGAGAGTAGGCCTGTATGTTTGTTTGTTTTATGGATTATTGAATGATTATTACTAGATATGTTTTTTACTTTAAATTTTATATATGGTTTTGTAATACGTATTTTGATGAAAATAAGGCCCTTTAAAGGGTATAGGCTATTTATTTTTCAAACTAATCCAGAAAAGACGTACTAAACTTTTAATTTAGGGATAGAAATAAATGAAGATAGGTGAACCCATGGATGGGAGGAGCTGAAAGCAAAACAATAACAATAGTTTTTCTTTTTTTTTAATTATGATGCTTCTTGTAAACATTAACATTTGAATATTTAATTTCATATCCAAGAAATGTTTTTGTATCTGGTCATATCTTTGTATACAACCCTGAATTCCACCAATTTCGTTAGCCCAGATATTTTATATGCATGTCTGCGTTTTAAAAAAGTGTTCAGATGAGCAGTTCCATATTATTATTATTATTATTATTATTATTATTATTATTATTATTACTATCCAAGCTACAACCCTAGTTGGAAAAGCAAGATGCTATAAGCCCAGGGGCTCCAACAGGGAAAAATAGCCCAGTGAGGAAAGGAAATAAGGAAATAAATAAATGAAGAGAACAAACATTTTACTTGTTCCATTAGTTTTGTTTTTGTACTAATTCTATAATGACGTATGACTTTAATTGAACTGAAGTGACCCATGTGGTAAGCAAGACGGAATAACGTCTTGTTATTCCATCTTGTTTATAAGCAGGATAACATGATTGCTGTTATTATTATTATTATTATTATTATTATTAATATTATTATTAGCCAATCTACAACCCCTTTTTTGAAGAAGCTAGGTGTTACAAGCCCAAAGGCTCCAACAGGGAAAGTAGCCCAGTGAGGATAAGAAATAAGAACTAGCGGATAAACTATATATATATATATATATATTTATATATATATATATATATATATATATATATATATATATATATATATATATGTATATATATTATATATATATATATATATAAGTAATGAAGTAACGAACCTTTTTATTTTAAAGAAAACTCGATACATCCAACTAGAAGGGTCTTATATTAAGAGTGAAACTTTGTTCAATACTGGCGCTATGCTGTTTATTAATGAGCAGTTTTTTTTTCTCTACCAAATGATCGATATTGAACGATCGTTGCAGTGATATCGTGGCGCCTCCGGGGCGCTTTGGTGGAAGTTCACTCATGCAATGATAATAACCGTCGCCAAGGTCCGGTTTTCCCACCTTCGGTACTTGTGAGTGTGTGGCGGGTAAGAACAATAGGGTAAAAAAGTTACCGGTACTGAATAGGGGAAGTGGGATGGGAGGAGACTAAACCTGGGTTTTCCTGAACTAGTTTTTCCTTATTTTCTTATTCCCAGTCATTAGAAAATACGTATAGTTCCGTATTATTATTGTTACTCGCTAAGCTTAAAGGAGAATTGGAAATGCAGGATGCTATAAGCCTAAAGCAAGCCATTCACGATCAGTAATTACTGAAGGAATTCCTTCAAACTTGGCAAAAATGATCGTGAATGGGGTTGTTTGAGGCCTGTCAGTTACACTGATGAGAATCAAACTCTGCTTGATTTTGCAGGCGGGGTTAACGCGCAATGAAGGGAACATTGACCGTGAATTGCCCAATGTTTCAATAATGAGATAAATAATCTACAAAATAAGTAATGAACAATTAAAAACAACACATTTTAAGAACTGTAACAACATTAAAATAGATCTTTCATAAGTAAACTACTGTCTATAGAAAGACTTATTTCAGCTTGCTCAACATGAAAACCACATTATTGTTATTATTGTGGTTCAATGTTCTCTGCAATAGGTTGCAGTGTGTACTGTTCTCAATACACATAGCTGTTTATAACTGACGTCGAGCTGGTCTGGGTGTGGTATATAACTGCGTCGTTCGAGATAACACTAGAACCCTCTTTAAAAATCACCCGTTCTTTCTTTAGTCGTTACCTGCTCGAAGAGCGAATATATTAGTTGCACAACTGTTGCCTACGTAGGTTTGCTTTTGTGTGAAGGATGTTCTTGTTGGAAGTATTGTTCTTGTGCAAGGTCCAGGTAGAGGAAAAGGTTCTCTCTCTCTCTCTCTCTCTCTCTCTCTCTCTCTCTCTCTTCTCTCTCTCTCTCTCTCTCTCTCTCTCTCTCTCATTTTAAGCTCTGCAAAGGATTTTAAGAATGTAGACCTCTATTCCTGTTTACAGTTTTTAGTGTCTTGAATGTAATGGTTGAATATTAAACCATGTTTCGTATACTCTCTCTCTCTCTCTCTCTCTCTCTCTCTCTCTCTCTCTCTCTCTCTCTCTCTCTCTCTCTCTCTCTCATTTTAAGCTCTGCAAAGGATTTTAAGAACGTAGACCTCTATTCCTGTTTACAGTTTTTAGTGTCTTGAATGTAATGGTTGAATATTAAACCATGTTTCGTATACTCTCTCTCTCTCTCTCTCTCTCTCTCTCTCTCTCTCTCTCTCTCTCTCTCTCTCTCGTCTTTACAGCGTTGCAAACGATATCAAGACTATACCTATGTCCATGTTCATAATTTTTAGTTTCGTGTAATACGTATCCTGGATCTCTCTCTCTCTCTCTCTCTCTCTCTCTCTCTCAACGATGCAAGCAATATTAAGACTGCAGACCCATGTCTCTGTTAACAGTTTCTAGATTCATATATATAATGGTTGAGTATTAAACTTCGTATAATATTGTACTCTCTCTCTCTCTCTCTCTCTCTCTCTCTCTCTCTCTCTCTCTCTCTCTCTTTTACCGTTGTACTCCAATGTCTGTATACAGTTTTTAGTTACTTGTAGGTAATGGTTGAACATAAAACTTTGTCACGTTCCTTCCATGTGTTAGACTATACTGTATACTCGTTTAGTCTCTCTCTCTCTCTCTCTCTCTCTCTCTCTCTCTCTCTCTCTCTCTCTCGCAGGTGACACTATGAAGAGATACGTCAATGCCCCTCTTTTATTATCCGCCTTGTAGCTATTGTGAATATTATAGTTCGTATGGCTGGCCATACGATAGAGATGGATGGGAATGGATATGGTAGATTGTATAATGGCCCCACGTAGCCTATACATACCAATAATATCGTTGCTATCTTGAATTTGTGGTACCACCATATGGCAATAGCAAGCCCTTTGATGCTGTCGCTTGTAGCTCGATGCATTGATTGCTTCGCAGGTGTGGGTGACAGGTGTTCCTTCTATGTGAAGGTCGGCTTTTCTTGCTATTCCACTCTTTAATGGTAGCTTCGCTGATAGTAACGTCAAGGAAATTTTGAAGTGAATTCATTTATAGAGCTTGTGTTTTGAGTTAGATTTTGGATTTCTATTGGATTCATTTCGAATGAATGGTAGATTTACTAATATAAAGTCAAAGAAAGACAAAGTTGGTAGGAGGTTATGTTTTGAAGTTAATTCAATTTCAGAGCTTGTGTTTTGAGTTAGATTTTGGATTCCTTTCCTTTTAATACAATTCGAATGAATGGTAGGTTTACTAATATAAAGTCAAGGAAAGACTTTGTAGGTAATTACCTCCGCCAACAAAGTTGGTAGGAGGTTATATTTTGAAGTGAATTCAATTTTAGAGCTTGTGTTTTGAGTTAGATTTTGGATTCCTTAACTTTTAATACAATTCGAGTGAATTCGTATTTGAGCTTGTATCCTGAGTTAGATTTTTAATTTCTTTCCTTTTAATACAGTTCGAAAGGATGTTAGCTTAACTAATATAAAGTTAAGGAAATACTTTGGATGTAATAACCTCCGCCAATGAAGCTGGGAGGAGTTTATGTGTTTGCCCTTGTTTGTCTGTTTGTGAACAACTTCCTGGCCACAATTTTACTCATAGAATAGTGAAACTTTCAGAGATTATTTGTTATGTTGAGACGTTGAAGTTATGTAATTTTGAAAGTCCTAGGTCAAAGGTCGACCAATTAATTAACCCTAACCTTAACCCTAAGTTCGCACATGGTTGTCACACAGACTTCAAATACGCCTACGGTCTAAATTGATTCTGGGAAAGGCAAGCTGGTTTCGAGTAATTAGATGCCGTGGCGGAGGTCTGCACTCAGAGTGTTTTTCTGGTTATTGATTTTAGAGCATATATTTTGAGTTAGGCTCTGTATTTTAGTCCCTCTAAAAATGATTTACGTCTCTTAATTGGTTTACCGAGCTTCCTGTATGGTCTTTCCCTCTTGGGTTTGAACCGGGAAATCCTGCTTACCTCAATTAAGATATACATACATACATATACCAAGGCACTTCCCCCAATTTTGGGGGGTAGCCGACATCAACAAATGAAACAAAAACAAAAAAGGGGACCTCTACTCTCTACGTTCCTCCCATTTATTATTATTATTATTATTATTACTTGCTAAGCTACACCACTAGTTGCAAAAGCAGGATGCTATAAGCCGAAAGATTCCAATAGGGAAAATAGCCTAGTGAGGAAAGGAAATGAGGAATTAAACTACAAGAGAAGTTTTAAGAACATCATTTAGGCCTACTCTTGTAGGCAGTGAAGTTGTTGAATTCCAGAAATGGAAATGGCATTTTCAGATTTAGGATTTGTTTCTATAATATTTTAGTTGTGGTTATTCCGGAATTAAATTTTAGTATTTTTTATATATCGACATTTAAAAAAGAGTGTCATATCACTCTGTTTAGTTTATTCAGACAAAAGGGCACTCCAAAATCAAAACATTGTTCTTTATTGTTGTGTAGTGCCATAACCTCTGTACCATGGTCTTCCACTGTCTTGGGTTAGGGTTCTTAAATTTTAATTGTTCATTTCTTCTCTTGTTGTTTATATATTTTCTTGTCTCCTTTCCTTATTGAGCTATTTTTTTCCCTGTTGGAACCATTGGTCTTAAAGCATCTTGCTTATCCAACTAGGGGTGTAGCTTAGCTTATGACAATGATAATAATATTAATAATCGGCCCTTATGAATTATGTAAAAAACTATGAAATATTCGGTACCAGTATGTCGTATATATTAGTGCAAGCTGTCTTACGTTATATCCTATCGTCACTTGGGTTAAATTACAATATCCTTGTTTTGCAATTGAGGTAGTGGCGTTAGTATTACGCAGTATGCAACGGGTATCTACATAGGCCTATTTGATTTTGTACAATCCATCGGCAGGAACCAGTCTCTGTTCCATTTTTTTCAAACCAGAAGAACATGTCTGTCTTTCTTGCAACATGCCTTCCGGTTCAGAAGACTCATCATCTCCTCCTACGCCTATTGACGTAAAGGGCTTCAGTTAGATTTGGACAGTCGATCTCCATCTTGAGCTTTTAAATCAATACTTCTCCAATCGTCCTCTCCTACTTCACGCTTCATAGTCCTCAGCCATGTAGGGCTTTGTCTTTCAACTCCTCTAGTGCCTTGTAGAGCCCAGTTGAAAGCTTGGTGAAGACTCTCTTAAAGATAAACTCTTCCCTACTCTCTCTTTTATTACCATACTTATTTTACGACTTGGGTACGCTTGATAGCCTGATTCTTTCCGTATTCGTCTTGCATACTTTGGCTTTGCGTTCGTGCTTGTGTTTGTGTGTGTCCCGTATTCTAGTTCACTCAAAATTGGGGTAAATTGTGTTTACCCCAATAGCTGCATAGATTGGATTCTTGAAATTCTCCATCTGTTTATCTGATTTGCACCCGAGGTTGTAAGTCTGTTTGTGCCTTGCAATATCATGGCGCAGTTGGGTAACTGCCCGGATTTGCTTTGGGGGCAAATTGGTTGGGTGTACCTTTTGGAACTTCATAAGTTCAAAATTGCAAATGTTTTTATGTTGAACAGGTTATTATTGTTATTGTTGTTGTTATTATTATTATTATTATTATTATTATTATTATTACTACTTGCTAAGTTACAACCACAGTTGGAATAACAAGATGCTATAAGCCCAGGGGTTCTAACAGGGAAAATAGCCCAGTGAGGAAAGGAAACAAGGAAAAATAAAATATTTTAAGAACAGTAACAACATTGAAATAAATATTTCTTATATAAACTATAAAAACTTGACATAAGTCTTTTTGTAGTTTATATAAAAATTGTTTTAATGTTATTACCGCTCTTAAAATATTTTATTTTAATTGTTCATAATTCCTCATATAGTTTATTTATTTCCTTATTACCTTCAATCAGTGGGCTATTTTTCCCGGTTGGAGCCCTTAGGCTTATAGCATCCTGCTTTTCCATGTAGAGTTGTAGCTCGGTTAGTAATATTAATAATATTAAAGATTAGTACATCATTGGTGTGGATGCTTGTTCTACTCCAGGTATTTGGAGTTATATTAAAAATTGTATTTTTATTCATTTTGATGAAATGAGAATTACTAAGGATTTCAATGTATGTCACAAACAAGGGCTTCATATTTGTAATGTGTGGATGTATTGCATAGTAAATTTAGTATTTTTACCTACAAAATTTGTGTAGGCCTAAGTGAATTTAGTGTGTATGAATTGCACGCAAGGTTTTCTTATATGTAAATGTAGCCTATTTTAAAACAATTAGTATGATAAG
>NC_090761.1:65870026-65874997 GCF_036898095.1 Palaemon carinicauda | reverse complement strand
TATATATATATATATATAAAACTGCATTCATTCTTACAGGTGACTTACTCTCTTCACTTGTCTCCAGAATAATGTTTCCTTATTCTAAGAGACAAACACTCTCTCTCTCTCTCTCTCTCTCTCTCTCTCTCTCTCAAACATGGGGGTTTGACCCATCCCTCGATTTGGGGGTCACTCACCTCTCTCTCTCTCTCTCTCTCTCTCTCTCTCTCTCTCTATTGACCCATGTGTCTGTATCCATAAAAACATCTGAAAGTTAGTCGAGTCTGCAAGAATCCATAATGTTTGTTCAATGGGGTAATCAAAACATTGTTGTGACAACTTTTTGGTCGTGGAAGCTGAGATAGGAAATTTTCATGGGGTCATTGCTCTCAAATCTGGGTCTTTTATTTTTTTTTTTGAAGGGGGGGGGAGCTCAACGGATTTGCATATCATTGGACGTTGCATGGAAGACAATAGCATTTTCTGCCTCTTAAGGTTCTAGTATTTTTGTCTCCTAAGAAAAAAACACGGTTACTCACTCAACGTTATTTAAAATAAATGTTCAGGTCGAGTCTATTATTATTATTATTATTATTATTATTATTATTATTTTTATTATTATTATTATTTTTTTATCATTATTTTTTATTATTAGTAGTATTTTTATTATTAGTATTACTATTATTACTATTATTATTATTTTTATTATTAGTATTATTATTATTACTATTATTATTATCATCATTATTATTATTATTATTATTATTATTATTATTATTATTAAACTACGCATTATATGGATAATAAATAAAGAAAAGATTATCAACATCAGTTAAAACGTTCACGTTGATTAGTCTTATATAAACTATAAAACGAGGCATATATCAACCTGTTCATCAAAGTCAGGGTGCCAGAAAACCTTAAATCAATCAATCAATCAATCAACCATTTCAACAGGAAAGCATTTGCAATAAGTTTCTGATGTTCCACAGAATCGCCCAGATTATCATCTCCTACGCCTATTGACGCGAAGGACCTCGGTTAGATCTCGAAAGTCGTTTCTATCTTGAGTTTTTAATTCACGCTCATATCCCTTAGCCGTGTAGGTCTGGGCCTTCCAACTCTTCTAGTGCCTTGCGTAGCTCAGTTGAAAGTTTGGTGAACTAATCTCTTTTGATAGGAAGAGTTATCCAAAGTATGGTCAAAGTTGGATTAGGACTTCTGGAATACTCTGTAGTATTGAGCCTTATGATGGTAGTTGGATTAGAACTTTTGGAATACTCTGTACTATTGAATCTTGTGATGGTACAGTCTGGGAAGATCAGAATGCAAAGGAGTGTGAGAATCATGGAAATATGGTACGCAACATGCACAAACAACTAACTGAATGATTGTGCAAGAGATTATTATCTAGATCAAGGATAAATGATTGAATAAATCGCAAGTCTTTGTTCAACAAATTAGAATGGGAGTCTGCAGCTAGCTGAAGACCAAGCAGGAGAACAATACACGAAATGTGGTAGAATGAAGAAGAAAAATATTTTCCCTGTTGGAGCCCTTGAGCTTATAGGATCTTGCTTTTCCACAAGGGTTATAGCTTGGCTACTACTACTACTACTACTACTACTACTACTACTACTACTACTACTTCTATTACTACTACTACTACTACTAATAATAATAATAATAATAATAATAACAATAATAATAATAATAATAATAATAATAATAATATTGATGACCATAAATCTTAATAATCTCAATTGCTTAATTTTATAAATACTGAATTAATATTTTTTTTATTATATTTGGAACATTTTAGTTATACGTACAGGAAAGTCATTTTTACCACTCATGTTATATACTTTTAAGAAGGTGTTTCGTCCTAAAACATCTGCTTGTAATCGCAAGAATCTTTATAAGTTTTTTTTTTTTTTGGGGGGAGTGTGTTTTAGGTCATTCACTTAAATCCCCCCCCCCCTCTTAATATACTGAGATAATAAACCTCCCATGTCACCCAGTAAAAATCTAAAATGATACTTGAAGCTTTCCTGTGTGTAATTATATTTTTTTACTTATTTTTTCTTCCTTGTGTTTTCGCATTATCTCGGCCTTTGAGGTCAGTGACCTGGCTTTGCAGCTTTTGTCTCGACCTTTTTTCTCCTCCCTGACCGGGAAAAGTAATGATGGCTCTTTGGCCTTTAATTCGTCTTCTAGAAGATAAATTGCTGGAGCGGGGGGTGGGGGGGGGGGGGTTCGTTATATTTTTATGGTGGCTATATTTAAGTCCTTTGGACGTACAAACATATGTTTTTAATTGACATTTTTCCCAATGTCTAGTAATCCCTTCCTCGTGGAGAAGGCAAAATCCTTCGTGTTTTTAAATTTAATTTTTTATTTTATCAATATTTAGATTCTTGGGTCGTACAAAAAAAATTTTTTAATTGTCATTTTTCGTAATGTTTAGTAATGCCTTTTTCATGGAGGAGGCAAAATCTTTCGTGTTTTTAAATTTCATTTTTTATTTTATCGCTATTTAGCTCCTTAGGTCTTATAAATATATTTATTAATATATTTATTAATTTTTCCTAATGTATAATAATCCCTTCACGGAGAAGGCAAAATTTTTCATGTTTTTAAATTTCATATTTTATTTTATCTATTTAAATCCTTAGGTCGTACAAATATATTCCTTAATTATCATTAAGTGATATTTCCTAATGTGTAGTAATCCCTTCTTCATCCAGAAGGCAAGATCCTTCGTGTTTTTAAATTTCATTTTTTATTTTGGCAATATTTAAATCCTTGGGTCGTCCAACATATCCTTTTCTTATCGAGTCATTTTTCCTAATGCATTGTAATCCTTACTTCTTGGAGAAGGCAGAATCCATGTTTTTAATTTCATGTTTTATTTTGGCCATATTTGAATCCTTGTGTCGTATAATTAAATTTTCGTAATGTATAGTAATCCCTTCTTCATGTTTTTATTTCCATATTTTATTTTAACAATATCCCTTCATTATGATCAAGTCAATTTTCATAATGCCCTCTACTCCTCTATGGCCGTTTATCTTCTCTATAAGTAAACTCATCTCTATAGGCTATTCCTCTTATATAAAGGGGTTTTACTGACTGCATATCCATTTTCTCCCTTATATAGTAGCCTATATATTTGTATCTCTATTCCATCTTGTTGTGTTGAAGTTTTTATCCTCCTGTTATTTTCAAGTTTTTATAGTTTACATATGAAAGATTTAATTTTATGTTATTATTTGTACTTAAACTTCTTGTAGTTTTCCTTATTTCTTTTCCTTACTGGGCTGTTTTACCTTTCGGATCCCTTAGGTTTATGGCATCTTGCTTTTCCAACTAGGTTTGTAGCTTAACACGTAATGATGATAATAATAATAATAATGATAATAATTTTCCTCCTCTATACTAACCTCAACACCCAAATACACCTCTTACACATGTTTTTTCACCGATCCTACAACCCGTCTCCTTTCACATCCCCCTTTTCGCTTTTTAATCCCCATCCTACAATGGATCCTCCCTGCAGAATTAAACAAGAAATAGCGGCGCTGGAGACTTCCTTTCAGGATTGCAGACAGGAAGAATTTTCCGTCCTGCCTTTGTGTTTCTGTGCGATGAATGGGTCTCTGACATTCTTGTATTGCCGGCCAGGTCATCTCTTCTGCTTGGACTGAGAAACCAGGTCTCTGGCCTGGTGCATGGAAATGTTTGTGTGTCGTTACAAGGGGATTTTAATGTAATTCTTCTCGTTAGCTGGAAGAAGCATAGCTGGTTCCTTCTGATATGGCAAACATTCTCTTTTAAAGGAATTAGGGTTTCGTACAGCTTATTATTATTATTATTATTATTATTATTATTATTATTATTATTATTATTATTATTATTATTATTATTATTATTATTGTTGTTATTTCTGTTATGGCAAACATTGTATTAAGTATGCTTTACTACCAATTATTGTTATTGTTATTATGTTTTTTCTGATATGGAAAACATTTTAGGATGTATGTTTTATTACAAATTATTATTATTGTAATTTTTTTCTGTTATGGCAAACATTTTAGGAAGTAAGCTTTACTACAGATTATTATTATTATTATTATTTTTTTTCTGATGTGGGAAACATTTTAGGAAGTATGCTTTACTATATGTTATTATTGTTATTATTTGCTTTAGTTATTTGCCTTATTAGATGGAAGAAGTGTGTCTGGCTATTCCTGATAAGACAGTCTTTTTTTTTAGAGGATGTAACAAGGAAAATACGGTATTATTATTATCATTATTATTATATTTATTATTATTATTCGTTGTTTTTTCTTTTTATTTTAACCAATTATTATTTTCTTTTTGAACCATCCAAAATAATGTTAGGGTCATTATTCCATTTCTTCTTTGATTGACTTAAAATGTTCACGGATTAATAATTATTTTGTGTTATTGTATGTGAGTATGTGTGTGTTTGTAGATAGTAGCTATACGAGTGAATTATGTATAAGTATGACTTTTATTCATTTGGGATATTTTACATAATGGGTTCTATTCTATTCTTTTAATAGATTGACATGTAAAATACTTCTCGTGTAGTTTGTTTATTTCCTCATTTCCTTTTCTCACTGGGCTATTTTTCCCGGTTAGAGCCCTTGGGCTTGTAGCATCCTGTTTTTCTAACTAGGGTTGTACTGGTGGCGTAGATAATAATGATAATAAAAATTATAAATATAATAATAATAATAATATACTAATGATAATAATAATGATAATAATAATATAATAATAATAATAATATAATGATGATAATAATAATGATGATGATGATGATGATGATGATGAACTCATTCCTTTATCTTAATTTTTCTCGTGCCCTTTCATCATATGGAAGATATCTTCTCATTACAACCCCCCTCCCCCCTGCTGAAACAACTACTATACTTCTTGCCCTTCCCCATTTTTAGTTAT
>NC_090761.1:65862526-65865026 GCF_036898095.1 Palaemon carinicauda | reverse complement strand
ACAGTATATATATATATATATATATATATGTATATATATGTATGTATGTATATGTACAACGTCTCACATCTAAAGCATGACCCTACCACCAGCCTTCAGTCACTTGAGTGTCACTGTAAAATGTATTACGTGGCACTTGAAAAAGAGCAACATCAAGTGGCATTTGCAAGGGATTTGGGAGAATTGAGCCAAATGCCCCTCAACGAATAACAATTTACAATGTATAAGTCACCTAGAATGGGAATGCCAGGGGCAGGAGAATTTGATCTCTTTGGGAAGGTTTCAGAAGGGTCAGTTTGGCTTGGATTCCGAGGAAGGCTTCGGTGTTACGTAAGTGTGGACTCGTGTTATCTAAGGCGAATGGCATTCAGACGCGTAATCTCGTAATGTACCCAGTTTCGTTAATGTTTAGAATTTGCTTGTTTAGCTCGTAATGCTATAAATTGGTTAATTTATATGACAGGTGCTTGATGTACTTGATAATGTATGCATAAATTGTTACTTATTACTTCAGTCAAAGTGGTTATGTTTTTAATTATGTTCAACTTTGTAGTTTTTTTTTAAATCTTGTTGATAAGGCATATTCAAACCTCTTGCTTACTTTAAAGCCTTATGTATTTTGATCACTAATTATATATTGGAGAGATATATCGGTTCGCTTTTTGCTTGAATGTTGCAAGTTCCTTATTATTATTATTATTATTATTAATATTATTATTATTATTATTATTATTATTATTACTAGCTAAGCTACAACTCTAGTTGGAAAAGCAAGATCCTATAAGCCCAAGGGCTCCACCAAGGAACACTAGCCCAGTGAGGAAAGGAAATAAGTAAACGATATGAGAAATAATGAACAAGTTATCAAATTGGCTTTTGGTTATGTTCAATTTCGTGTGACACATTGTCGTATGATTCTTATCTTTGATGGATTGATTCAAAGGCAATTTATTGCACATTGACTGGATGGAAGTAAATCTCTCTCTCTCTCTCTCTCTCTCTCTCTCTCTCTCTCTCTCTCTCTCTTTGCATTTACCAATCTAATCTTCAGAAATGCATTATTCTCTAGTCTTAAAGAAATTTATATAATCCTCTTCTTTCAATTTTCCGTATGATGCAGTTCTTATTCTTTCAAAAGGAAAGTATGACAGAAAACTTTAAATCGATCAATCAATCAAAAGCAAAGATATTTATACCCTGTTTTTCCTTTGCATATATGTATGTATATATATATATATATATATATATAGCACGCATTCCTTCCCAGTGTATGTCATGTATAGAATAATTCCCACTGCCGGTCAGAAGAGATAAGTAATGCATGATGTACGTGCATTGTTCATAAGGCTCTGTTGTTACTGTAAATTTATAATGTTGGGTACGAGGGTACCTAGAATATATATATGAACACATGCAAGAGTCTTTGCTAATTAGAGTATTTTAGAATAAAAGATGAGGTTGCTATGCTGATACATTGATAATTAGTCTTGTAATTAGTGGTGGAAATTCACATTAAATGGTAGATTGCAATACCGTATATATATATATATATATATACATATATATATATATATATATATATATATATATATATATATATATACTGTATATATACTCATATTTTATATATATAAACATGAGAAGCCTCTCTCTCTCTCTCTCTCTCTCTCTCTCTCTCTCTCTCTCTCTCTCTCTCTCTCTCTCTCTCTCTCTTGTTTAGTGATTATCAGTTTCTGTTCATGTATAGTTTTTTTAGGGTAAAATTTCGATTTTTTTTATTATTTGCTCTTATATATTTTTTTATTTTTCTTCATAAAGTTTTGAGTTATTTTTTTATAAATATTTGAATTATGTATTTGTTATATTTATGATTTTTTTATAGTTTGTTTTTTCAATACATGAATTAAACGCAATGAAAATCATACCCTATGCAAGTCTTGCAACATTAAATTTCTCTGAATAGAAAAAGTACTACCGTGGCAACAGTAGCAAGTGCCTCCGTTGTAAGAAAAGCTGCTTAAGCAGCACGATCGAGACCGTGAAGGAATGCCACTGTAAAAATAGTACGTGGCACCCCGGGGGTAGTGCCTCTTTTAAAATGGTACGTGAATCGTGCAGGCAAATCGTACAGGCCATGCCGTGCCAATTGACCATGTAACACGATTATACTATGGAATTAATCTAGACTAATATGCATCAGAGTAATTTTATTTTTATGGTATAGTTCCATAAGTGTCATTTTTAAATTTGTTGGTACGTGAATCGTGCAGGCCATACCGTGCACGAGTGACAAAATCGTGCTAATTGACCATGTAACACGATTATGTTATGGAATTAATCTAAACTAATATGTATCAGACTAATTAGGTTATTATGGTACAGTATATTAGTTCCATAAGTGTCATTTTGCAATTTGTTGGTACGTGAATCGTGCAGACCATACCGTGCACGAGTGACAAAATCGTGCTAATTGACCATGTAACACAATTATGCCATTTAA
>NC_090761.1:65847526-65857526 GCF_036898095.1 Palaemon carinicauda | reverse complement strand
AGTCCTTATTCAATGCCATTCAGAAGCGGTTGTCAAGGCAACGTCTTGAAACCATAAAAAATACCTGTCTCGTAGAAATAAATCCCTTGCATAAGGATAGTAAATATATGGTTTGGATTGCATATTGCACTGTTGCACTTAGTACAGGTGTAATTTCACTGCAATATGATAAAGCATGAAATGTATTTTTCATAGTTTTTATTCATGTGCTGCTCTGAAGTGCCCGAGTCCTTGGCTAGATCAGCTCAATCTAACAGCTGCATAATGCCTTAGAGAAGCTCGGGTACAGTTGGGCACATGAATTCCCGGTGCACCATGCTCTGAAGAAATGCACTTATCCACGCCTTTACTGGCCGGCGAGTTCCTGTGTTTATCCAAGGCCTCCGCCTCTACTTTCTCTTCCTACGCTATCTGTTTGGTGACTGGACGCGGAGTAAGGGTGTGACAAGGTGTAGTTCTTCGGAGCGAGGTGTGCTAGGGACTCCTGTGGCCCTTTGGAAACGACCCTGCCTGGCGATCGCATGACTGTGGTTCGAGTCCCGCTCAAGGTCTATAGGTTCTTGTAGTGGCTGCAACTTCACCATCCTTGTGAGCTAAGGATGTGTGTTTTGGGGGGAGTCTATATGTTTACCTTCTACCTTCTGGGTTATCAGCAGCCATTGCCTAGCCCTCCCTGATCCTAGCTTGGACACTGATCATATATATGTATATATATATATAGTCAGAGTCTAGAACATTGTCCTGATAGCTAAGGCATTGTCACCTTCCCTCGCCTCTGCCATTCATAAGTGACCTTTAAACCCTCTAAAACAGTACCTCCTACGCTTACATCATAGTCTTCGACTTCAGCTGTAGCATAGTTGGCGTTGCTCCTCATTCTTCTCGTGGGGATCAGGCCGCCTTCAAAGCCCCAGGGGCCGTTACTGCTTCTGGATAATCCCCCTGATTTTGGCAGGACTTTGTAATTGGCTTTGCTTGGTGATGCCCTTGCGTTCGTCTACTCTTGTGAAGGATTTTAAGTTTTCTGTTTTGTTTATTTAATGGTGGCACGTATATATATATATATATATATATATATATATATATATATATATATATACATACATGCATACATACATACATACATACATACATACATACATACATACATACATTCATACATTAAAATACACAATTATCCGTGTATTTATGATAAAAAAAAACCCACAATGTATGAAAAATGAAATGTATTTAGCTTTCGAAGGGACCCTCTCCCTTCCTCTTCAGAAAACATTCATTTCCGGTCATGCTCAGCTCGCACTATCCCTCAGGGGAGAGAGTATTCATACCCTGAAGAGAGGGGGTTGCGCGTGTTTGCATATCTATATAAACATTTAGCCGTCATTTTTGACGGGTTTGTACACTAGTTTGTGTATATTTATATATATATATAAACATATATACACATATATATATGTATATATATATAAATTATATATATATATATATATATATATATTATATATATATATATATATATATACATACATATATATATATATATATTTATATATATATATATATATATATATGTGTGTGTGGTTGTGTGTGTAAAATATATGTGTAGAGAGATTTTTTTTTGTTTTAATTCACGTGAAATCTTTTCCATGTTTGGAGATAATCTCGTGAAATTTTTTCGTGTTTTTTGAAAGTTTTATTGCGTATGACGTAAGCCATTATAACTTTTGGGATATCCACTTAGTGAGTTTCCTCGTGCACTGGAGAGTATGAGAAAATATTAATGCTTCCATCTTCATTTGAACTTTACGGCTTCAACAGTTGTCCTTCTTTCCATGTCTGTTGTTGTTGTTGTTGTTGTTGTTCTTCCTATTATTATTATTATTATTATTAGTAGTAGTAGTAGTAGTAGTAGTAGTAGTATTATATAAAGTACCGTAGTTGCCGTTTTTTAAAAATATTTCTTCTTCTTTTATTATTATTGTTATTATTATTATTATTATTATTATTATTATTATTATTGTTATTTTTATCATAATATTATTAAAATTATTATTATTATTATTTTATTATGATTATTATGAAACTTAGTTGCCGTTTCTTTAATAATATTTCTTCTTCTTCTTCTTCTTCTTCTTCTTCTTCTTCTTCTTCTTCTTCTTCTTCCTCTTCTTCTTCTTATGTAACGTAGTTTCTGTGTTTTTAATATTTCTTCTTCGTCGTCGTCGTCGTCTTCTCCTTCTCCTTCTATAATATAACAAACCTTGAAAAGAAATATTATTACACTTTTTTAAACGAGAAAATATATATTATTTGTATAATTGTGTCATCCGCCAATCCTTCGCTTGCTCCGCACACAATGCATCTGTCTCTTGAAGACAATCGTTTTCACCCAAGGTCGGAGGCGAGTTCATTTATAACCTCGAGGCACAGTGCCACTGTGTGCCAGGTCTCACTCTGTCCCTTCTTCCTCGCTCAAGGGGTTAACTACTGCAATGTAATTATTCAGTTGCTACTTTCCTCTTGGTAAGGGTAGAAGAGACTCTTCAGCTGTGGCAAGCAGCTCTTCTGGGAGAAGGACACTCCAAAATCAAACCATTGTTCTCTAGTCTTGGGTAGTGCAATGCCTCTGTACCAAGGTCTTCTATTGTCTTGGGGTAGAGTTCTCTTGCTCGAGGGTACATCCGGGCAGTCTATTCTATCTAATTTTTCTTCCGCTTTTTTTTTTAAGTTTTAATAGTTTATATATGAATATTTATTTTATGTTGCTATTGTTCTTAGAATATTCTATATTAATTGTTAATTGCTTTTCTTGTAGTTTCCTTATTTCCTCTCCTCACTGGGTTATTTTCCCTGTTGGAGCCCTCGGGGGTTATAGCACTCTGCTTTTCCAACTAGGGTTGTAGCTTAGCAATAATAATAATAATAATAATAATAATGGATGGGGTTGGCCCAGGGGACGCTTTTGAGTACTACTCTCTTATCACAGACACTCGTTTTATGCTTTCTTGATTCTTTCACATTTGATTTTTGCTTTCACTTTCTCCCGTTGGTTTTATATTTTCTTGAATCTTTCACGTTTTTTTTTTTACTCTCACTTGTTTCATACTTTAACTTCCCCTCTCTTTTTATAATTTCTTGACTCTTGCATTTTTTTTTTACTTTTTTATTACTCTCACACTTGTTTTTATATTTTCTTGACTCTTTCCCACGTTTGTTTCATACTGTTTTACTCATACACACACTTATACTTTCTTGAATCATTCGCCCATTTTCATACTTTCTAGTCTTTTTCACACTTGCTCTATACTTTCTTAACTTTCACATACTTTTTATTTTACTTTCATGACATCCACACACTTGCTTTATATACTTTCTTGACACTTTCATGCCGTCCGTATTGTAGTAATAAACTGAATTATTTATTATTATTATTATTATTATTATTATTATTATTATAATTATTATTATTATTATAAGTTTTGAAATTTTTTAAATGTTTCAAATGCCTTATTTCATCTAGGACACTACGTATATATTTATTATTATTATTATTATTATTATTATTATTATTATTATTATTATTATTATTATTATTATTATTATTATTATTATTCTCTGTTAATGAAAAATGTTTCTAATACGTTTGTATTTCAGGATGTGATATTTTTTAAGTCTATTTCATATGCCTTACGTCTTGAGGACATTGCAAATTCATTAACTAAGATATATATTTTTTTTTCATTTACAGGTAAGTTTTGAACTGTAGATGATGTCACTCCAAAATACTCCACTTGTGTTGTTGACGTAAGTAAAATGAAAGTAATTAAGTGTATCCTTTTTCATGTCTTTTTGAAACCTATGTTGCCAGGACGTATCATTAGATACGTTTATCTGACGTAGACCTGAAAGGTAGAAATAATAATTATTAAATAGACTAACTTCAATGGGAGCTTTTGTCGCGTATCTTGAAAAGAAAGTACCTTTTAAAACGTTTTAGTGTAACTAGTAATAAAATGATAAATATAAACCAACTCCAATGGAATTGTCTGCTATCTTGAAAAGGAATTACTTTTTAAAGCGTTTTAATGTATCTGGTAATAAAATAATTAGTATAAACTAACTTCAATGGAAGCTATTGTCTGCTATCTTGAAAAGGAATTAATTTTAAAGTGTTTTAATGTAAATGGTAATAAAATAATTAGTATAAACCAACTTCATTAGAAGCTATTGACTCGTATCTTGAAAATGAATTACTTTTTAAAGTGTTTTAATGTAACTGATAATAAAATATTTAGTATAAACCAACTCCATTGGAAGCTATTGTCTCGTATCTTGAAAAGGAATTACTTTTTAAAGCGTTTTATGTAACTGGTAATAAAATAATTGGTGTAAACCAACTCCATTGGAAGCTTTTGTCTCGTATCTTGAAAAGGAATTACTTTTTAAAGCGTTTTAATGTAACTGGTAATAAAAATAATTGGTGTAAACCAACTTCAATGGAAGCTATTGTCTCGTATCTTGAAAATGAATTACTTTAGAAATTACTCTTTAATGCATTTTAATGTTAAACGCAATAAAGTCTGAAGAATTTATAAATGTATAAAAAGGACACTTTTATGCCAATGAAATTATGTAAGACAGTCCAACACCTGTTGACAGCCAACGAATCTTTAGTTGTTTGTTGTCGTTTACTCTTTAAATATAAATCAACTTGACCATCGACTATTATTCGGATTTGTTAATTTCTCTTCATTTCAGGTTTCCTTATATATGTGTTTTATCATATCAGGGTTTCTTATATTTATGTTTCATCATCTGAATGTAATTATCTAGAATTGTCCCTTGCTTGGCATCCAGCTTTGTCTGCTCGGAGGACAATATAAGCAACCATGGCGCCAGCTTGACGCTTTGGCACCAGGGCACCACACCAATCTCTCTCTCTCTCTCTCTCTCTCTCTCTCTCTCAAGAGCATTATTTCCTCTGAGAAGCGATGCCTTTTCGATCCGGTTTGATCTGTCATACTCGAAATATGGCGTACAGTTGAACTCAGGTCTCTCTCTCTCTCTCTCTCTCTCTCTCTCTCAGTATTATTTCCACTGAGAAGCGATGCCTTTTCGATCCGGTTTGATCTGTCATACTCGAGATGTGACGTACAGTTGGACGCAGGTGTTCCTGGTACACCTCTCTTAGATGTGCACTCCGTCACATCCCTACTCCATGACGAATAAGCAAACAGAATGTAGGGAGAGATGGGTGTGGGTGTGTGGCTAGACAAATCCCTCGCTGCGCAGTAAGGGTTTGGCAAAACTAGGTGCTCTTCCCTAGAGCGAGGTGTATTAGGAATTCCTGTGTCCGACTGTACTTGGATGCTGCATTTGATAAAAAAAAATGGTTGCTTCGTAAGATGTTTTACCTTTTTCAGTATTATATCATATGGAACGTGGCTTCGTCACCCATATTAAATCATGGGTAGCTTTTTTAACTGGGTTTGAATGTTAATTTCGGTGTATTCTAGCTTGGCGGAATGTTAATTTTGACATTGCGTTTAGAATCAATATATGTTAATTTTTAATTGCAATATAAGAGCCGTTTGAGATGTAAAACCTTGTCATTTTGTAAATGCACATATTTGTTTTCGTTTTATTTGTATATTGTATTAATTTTTTATATAGGTTGAATGTTAATTTCGCGTTTTTCTAACTTTGTGGAATGTTAATTTGACTTCGCTTTTTTGAAGTATTATGACAAAGAATTTTTTAATTCTATATAATAGCCATCGAGATATGAATCCTTGTCATATTTTGCATATTAATTTTTATTTTTATAGTTTTTCTTTATTATTATCAACAGCCTGACAAATATTTTTGATGCAGGTGAAGGGTTAAAAGGACAAAAAAAAGATTAATGAATAATCATGCCAGAAAAGACCTTACACAACCATCACGTTTTTGGCCATGTTCTTATGTCAAGTTTACTACGAATAAATGAATGAATCATATGACGATTTTTAAGGTTCCCATTTTTCAATGTCAGGTTTTTATGAATATAATTGATTGATTTGGTAACCAATTAGACAGTCAGAGAGTCAGCTAATCTTTCAAATAAACAGTTAACCTGTTTATGGTTACGTCTGTCAGGTCAGTTTGTTTGTCTGTCAGTCATTCAGTCAGTTTGTGTGTCTGTTAAACACTATCAATTAATTTGTTTGTCTGTCAACCACTCTATCAATCAGTTTGTTGGTCTGTCAATCAGTTTGTTTGTCAGTCAACCACTCTATCAATCAGTTTGTTGGTCTGTCAATCAGTTTGTTTGTCAGTCAACCACTCTTTTCAGTCGGTTTGTTTGTCTGTCAATTAGTTGGATTGTCAGTCAACCATTCTGTCAGTCGGTTTGTTTATCTGTCGACCACTCTCGACAGGTTTGTTTGTATCTCTGTCTACCACTGTCAATCAGTTTGTTTGTCTGTCAATCAGTTTGTTTATCTGGTATCACAAGCCCCAGCGACGATGTATTTAGTCAAAATTCAGATATCTATTCCCAAATAAATTAAAAAAAAATGATTTCCACTAAAACTAAAAAGTTAGGGATATAACTGTACGGATTTCCTGTGATCTCACAGGCCTTAGTGACCGTATGCTTAGTCAAAATTAAGAAATCTAATGTAATTCAAACGAATTTAAACATATTCCGTTAAAGCTGAACAGCTTGAACATACAACCGAGAGCAAATCGTATAACCATGAAGCTGAACAGAGTAATCCTTATACTGTATCTTTAACATGTTATTAACATTCGCCTACGCACATAGAGATTCACGTGTGTGAGACTGAAGACCGCGGGGGGGGGGGGGGGGGGGGGGGAGGCTGAAGACCCTGTAGGGGGAGGTTTGGGGGAGCCCTTCGTCCGCTATTCGTTTACATCCCATAGTGGGTTCACTGGGTGCCGCTGAAGAAATCCCGTTGCTGAATCTCTCCTCACCCCCCTTGGGGCCAGGGGTGGATTTATTGGAAGATGCTCAAGTGTAAATTGGCAATTCTCTCTCTCTCTCTCTCTCTCTCTCTCTCTCTCTTGTCCTTTCATCTTAGTTTGTAAGATCAAGTGTTTTCATCTTGGTTCAATACTTCTTTGGATATGTTATTTTGCCTAATCTCTCTCTCTCTCTCTCTCTCTCTCTCTCTCTCACTCTCTCTTGTCCTTTCATCCTAGTTTGTAGATCAAGTTATTTCATCTTGGTTCAATACTTGTTTGGATATGTTATTTTGCCTAATCTCTCTCTCTCTCTCTCTCTCTCTCTCTCTCTCTCTCCTATCATCCTAGTTTGTAAGATCAAGTGTTTTCATCTTGGTTCAATACTTGTTTGGATATGTTATTTGGCCTAATCTCTCCTCTCTCTCTCTCTCTCTCTCTCTCTCTCTCTCTCTCTCTCCAGATAGATTGAACTCTATGAAATGTTGCTTTCATAACGTCAATATTATCCGTATCATGTGATGGACTCAATCTGTTTGAGTAACTTATCTTGATTCAAGTCAGGTGGTGTCAAGGTACTTCAAGGTAATTTGGTAAGGGTGGTTTTTTGTCACGTTTAGATTTTTAATATGCAAAGATTTACGTTGATTTATTATAATGGTAAATGAATTAAACTATATTCCAAGTATTGTATGTAATTCTCTCTCTCTCTCTCTCTCTCTCTCTCTCTTCTCTCTCTCTCTCTCTCTCTCATATTTTGAGTTATGAAATGTAGAATATGCTCTCTCTCTCTCTCTCTCCTCTCTCTCTCTCTCTCTCTCTCTCTGATATTTTGAGTTATGAAATGTAGAATATGGTCTCACTCTCTCTATCTCTCTCTCTCTCTCTCTCTCCTCTCTCTCTCTCTCTCTCTGATATTTTGAGTTATGAAATGTAGAAAATGCTCTCTCTCTCTCTCCTCTCCTCTCTCTCTCTCCTCTCTCAGATAGGAACGCTCCATTACGAAAATTCTTCCGCTATTGACCTGGTGGTTAGTCGACTGTGGAGGCAAGCAGAAAAGATAAGAAGCAAAAACTAAAATTGCGAACTTGGTTGTAATAAAAGTACAAAAAGGTTATTAGGCAAACTATTACTACTACTACTACTACTACTACCTAGCCAAGCTACACCCTAGTTGGAAAAGCTAGATGCTTTAAGCCCAAGTATGCCAACAGGGAAAAATAGCCCAGCGAGGGAAGGAAATGAGGAAATAAATAAATGATGAGAACAAATTAACAATAAATCACTCTGAAAACAGTAACAATGTCAAAACAGATATGTCCTATATAAACAATAAAAAGACTCATGTTAGCCTGGTCAACATAAAAACATTTGCTCCCAACTTTGAACTTTTGAAGTTTTACTGATTCAACTACCCGACTAGGAAGATCATTCCGCAACTTGGTCACAGCTGGAATAAAACTTATAGAATACTGTGTAGTATTGAGCCTCGTGATGGAGATGTAGATAGTAATTAACGCAAGTTGTTTTGTTGTTTTGTAGAGTCATTACTGTAATCCAAAGTATGTAGGTCCTGAGAGCAGTGAAACACTTTTGCTTTCATTTACACACTGACATAGATTCCGATGGTGAAGAGAAATATTTTTTTGTTTTGTTTTCAAGCGATTTGGGCGTTCGAACTAGTTTTTTCCTTCCTCCTCAAATTAACGCAGGTGAGTTTTTCCTGTCATCTTTTCTCCCTTTGAAAAAAGCAATTGCTTGAGCATGCTTGTTCTTATGGGAAGTTGTAATATATTCTTGAAAGTGTCCGTTACTTCCATGTGGCTCCTTTTACACACACACACACACACACACACATATATATATATATATATATATATGTGTGTGTGTGTGTGTGTGTATATATACACATATATATACAAACACATATATATATATTTATATAAAATTTTATACCGGTATATATATATATATATATATATATATAATATAATATACACACACACATAAATGTGTCTTTTTTTGCAGATATATCGCAGTTGGATATCCCCCCAAAAAATCATTATTAATTAATCATTGCATATCGTGTTGGATATCCTAAAAAAAATCATATCGTGCCTTCAGGCAATAACTTCAACCCCGTTTAAAATGAAACAGAGCGCGCAGTTTATGATATGATTCATTATTATCCAACAACGAATAACGATCGAGGAATTTCACGTATGAAACGCCATGGTGTTGTGACGGTTCGCCTGTCTGATTGCTGTATGCCTTTCTGATTATAACTGGTGAAGGGCTGTTTTCGAGTGACCCGGTACAGGTGTCTAGGGAGAGAAAACTCTCTCTCTCTCTCTCTCTCTCTCTCTCTCTCCTCTCTCTCCTCTCTCTCCTCTAAGATGATCTTCCTTATTAAGTGCGTAAAGTATGGTAAACTGTTGGGCTGTTCTCGAGTGACCCCGGTACAGGTGTCTAGGGGGAGAAAATTCTCTCTCTCTCTCTCTCTCCTCTCTCTCTCTCTCTCTCTCTCTCGGTAAGGTGATCTTCCTTATTAAGTGCGTAAAGTATGGTAAACTGTTGGGCTGTTCTCTAGTGACCCGGTATAGGTGTCTAGGGAGAGAGAGAATATCTCTCTCTCTCTATCTCTCTCTCTCTCTCTCTCTCTCTCTCTGTTAAGATAATCTTCCTTATTAAGTATGTAAAGTATGGTAAAACTGTTGGGCTGTTCTCGAGTGACCCGGTACAGGTGTCTAGGGAGAGAAAACGCTCTCTCTCTCTCTCCTCTCTCTCTCTCTCTCTCTCTCTCTCTCTCGGTAAGGTGATCTTCCTTATTAAGTGCGTAAAGTATGGTAAACTGTTGGGCTGTTCTCTAGTGACCCGGTATAGGTGTCTAGGGAGAGAATATTCTCCCTCTCTCTCTCTCTCTCTCTCTCTCTCTCTCTCTCTCTCTCTCTCTCGGTAAGATGATCTTCCTTATTAAGTGTGTAAAGTATGGTAAACTGTTGTATAGAGCATCAATTGCTTGGGTACGTACGTA
>NC_090761.1:65844662-65847026 GCF_036898095.1 Palaemon carinicauda | reverse complement strand
TTCAGTTTGCAGAAATAACCTCTTTGAAGTGACTTATTGAAGCTTAATAGACAACGGCACTTGATTCTTGAAAAGCATCTTAGAATCTTTATTTTTATGTATATAATATATTTTTTATTGCATTAATATTATGTATATTTTTTATTTCATTTAATAGTTATGTATATTTTTTATTGCATTTAATAGTTATGTATATATTTTATTGCATTTAATAATTATGTATATTGTTTTATTGCATTTAATAGTTATGTATTTTATTGCATTATAGTGAGTACTAGAGAGTGTAATATGTATTTTAGCTCTATAGATTACCAAAAATAATGGATGTTTTTAAGTACATATAATTTTTTTTTTTTTATTAATTTACAATTCTAATTACTCTTAGTTTTCACTAGAATCTGTACAATTGTTTGATTTTAACGACTCTAATTATTTATGTTAAACGAGGCTGACGTAGATGTCTCTTCATACGTTATATGTGACAGATCTATTTTAATGTCGTTACTAATTCTTGAGATGTTTTATATTCATTATTCGTTGCTTCTCTTATATTTTATTTGTTTCCTTATTCCTTTCCCTCACTGGCTATTGTATTATGTGTGTTTCTTATTTCCTTTCCTTACTGGGCTATTTTCCTTGATGGCGCCCTTGGTTTATGGCATCCTGCTTTTCAACTAGGATGCAGCTTACCTAGTGATAATAATAACAACAACAACAACAACTAGGGATATAGCTTAGCTATAATGATAATAATAACTAGGGATGTAGCTTAGCTAATAATAATGATAATGATAAAAATAATAATAATAATAATAATATAATAATAATAATAATAACAAGGGATGTAGCTTAGCTAGTGAAAAAATAATAATAATAATAATAATATTCCTTATTTGGACCTCTACAATGTAATTAGGCCACTATGCAGTTTATACAAGTTGTCGCAATAATAATAATATAATAATAATAATAATAATAATACATCCAACACCAACGAACCATTAATATAACCTTAAAGATTTTTATTTTTTAAAATCGAATTTCACATGAAAGTCATTATTGGAAATCAGTAAAATGGCGAAATATGTCAAAGGTCATTTCCATTATTCTTTCAGTCACTGGAGGATTCCCCCCCCCCCCTCTTTTTTTTTAAGTATGCATGAGATACAAGAGCGAATGTGTTCCTTTTAGTTCTCACCTCTGATATTTGTTTATTATTTGTGTTAGGCAATTGAAATAGTATTTGTCTCCATTTTTACCTTCGCCGACTTCGTTGCGAGAAAGTTGTGTTTTTGATGGGCGTGTGTATTTATTTGTTTGTATGTATGTGTGGTTGTGATTCTCATAACTCAAAATTATTCAACCGAATCTCATGAAATTTGGTGGGATGATGGCCAAATCATAAGTAAATTTTTTTTTACGCCAACGTCGTTGCGAAAATTGTGTTTTTGATGGGCGTGTGTATTTATTTGTTTGTCTGTCTGTGTGTTTGTGATTCGCATAACTCAAAAACTATTTGAATGAATCTCGTGAAATTTTGAGAAATGGTTTGCTATGATCCAAGGGCAATTTGATTGGATTTTGTGAATGATTGGGTCAAACGTCAATACCAAGGTCACGAAAAGGTCAAAAACGCGTTTTTTCCCATATCGTGGTCAATTTTATCTGATTTGCACGAAACTAGTGCAAAATAGTGCATAATTCAACTGCCTATCTTGTTTTATAACATGATATAGTGATGTTATTACTCCTGTTTATTATTTGTTAGGCAATTGAAAAAATGTAGGTTTGATTTTTTAAGCTCACATTAATAACTCAGATCGATGACGTAATGGTAGAATAGTTTTTGCATGTGTAGGAGTCATGTGATACGATTGAGAGAAAAATAGATTCTTTGAAAAAGTTGATTTCGTAAATTGTTATATAATTTAATATTATTTTTAAAGGTGATGTGTGTAAAAAATGGTTTGGTTTGTTTCATGTGAATTTACGTTTTGTATTAAGTTTTAGCAAGATGCATTTTTACAAAATGTTTCCGGTAATATAATTGGAAAACTGGTTTCGTCTTAATTACCTTATTTTGATAATTATTTAATTATTTGGAATCTCTTTATACAAGTTGCAAAGGAATTGTTAAAGCTTTTTATTTTTATGACTACGTTTTGTTAAGATTTTTGCAAAATACATTTTGTTTAAAATGTTCCTGGGATGTAATTAAAATGGTAATTTCATCTGAATAACCACATAATCATTTGGAATATATTATTAGTGTTATAATAATAATAATAATAACTATTATTATTATTATTATTATTATTATTATTATTATTATTATTATTATTATTATTATTATTATTGTTGGAA
>NC_090761.1:65797162-65839662 GCF_036898095.1 Palaemon carinicauda | reverse complement strand
GTGTGAACGTGTGAACGGGTGTCGAGCATCGAACCACAGTTGTTATTCAAACCTGCTAGAGGAAACATCATCAAAGAAATGAATAATGGCTGCCATTAATGAAAGCAAGAATGAGAAGGAAGTCGTACTTGATTTCATACATGCATATCGGGCTCATCCAGCTTTATGGAAAGTTAAATCAAAAGACTATTCCAATAAAGTGGCCAGAAACAAAGGAATAGCGGCTCTGCATGAAATATTGAAAGAACTTATTTCAAAGCCTTAATTTTAAAGCAATAAGCAAGTTGGTGTGTGAAAATTTCTCTCTTTATAGTAGCCAATCCTTCGTCCACTTTGATATTTTTTTCCTTCTTAGTGCCACTGCTAAAGCAATGGCTATCAAATCGTCCTGGTCGAGAGACATGTTGACGTTGTTTTAGCACGAGGCACACTGAGGTTCGATGTACTGTCTGAAAGCTCTTCGAGCCGTTCTACAAGTAGGTTCGACAACCGGGCTCGGCGAGCTGCTCGGCCGTGTAAACCCGCCTTAACAGATTCTCATCATGGCCGTGTGACCTCGGACTGGCTACCGTCCACAAAGGAAACTGCTGAATAGCGATGTATGCTACAGTAATGATGGCATTGAATGGAGCATATTTTTCTTCCAGTTGCTTGACCGAATGGAAAAATTTTCGTCCTTATTTGTTTGATTCGTTTTTTTTTTTTTTTTTTTTTTTTTTTTTTTTTTTTTTTTTTTTTTTTTTTTTTTTTTTTTTTTTTTTTTTTTGTAATGGACAGGGTATAATTATTGCATTTTGAGTTTATATTTAAGTTGAACGGCATCCAAGGGTTTGTCTTTGATGCCTTATTCTGTTGTTCAGTCTTTTAGCTCTTATTACTAAGAAAAATATTTGGTTTTTTATAATGGCTTTTGTTCAATTACTAGCAGAACGCAGTAATTAATGCAACTGAGGCAGCCAATGTTTTCAATCAAACTTAAAGAGGGTCTTCTACCAAAATAATGATAACACTTGCAAATGACAAACTTCATTTCGTATTCGTACAATCTTTTCCGGTTTGCGACTCCGTTTAAAGAGATACAGAGTAACTATGTATGTAGGAATGTGTGTACATGTCTCAATTTATAGGATATTTGTGTGTGCCTGTTTGTTTGTGTGTAACAAATAAAAATTCAAATATATTGGAAGGAAAATGACAACACACAAGACTATGTATGTGTATACATGTCTCCCTTTACATGATATATTAGTTAGTGTGTGTTTCTTTGTGTGTAACAAATAAGAATTCAAATATATTGGAAGGAAAATGACAACACACATGATGGTATATTGCAACTTCAACATCACCCTTCGGTGCATTCAGTGCAATTCTAATTTTACGCTGTGACGTGGAAAGATAAGTTTGGCATTTATTACCAATGACTTTGCATTGAAAGACGTGTTCTTATTCATAATATTTATAGTATCTCTGTTCAGAGGAAAGTGGAATGGACTGGTTAGGCCTAAGGTTTCCGAATGGAGATATATTTTGATGATCTATTCATTTTTTATTCATTTCTATGTGTGTAGGTTACCTTTTAATTTTTTTTTATCAGTTCATTATTTATCTTATTTCTGTATTTCCTTTCCTCGCTGGGGTATTTTCCCCGTTGGAGCCCTTGGGCTTGTAGCATCTTGTTTTTCCAACTTTGGTTTTAGTTTAGCTAGTATTATTAATAATAATAATAATAATAATAATAATAATAATAATAATAATAATAATAATCTCCCCTATATAATAAAGAGCAAGTGTCTGGATATATAGATAGATATTGATATGTGTATGTTTGTATGTCTGTCACAAAACACTCAAATATGTATATATCTCAACTCCTATTTAGATTAATGTATAATCGATTTAAAACCTAAATCTCCGTACATTTATGGTTGATAACGCAAAGCGAAAGACATAATTCTGTATAGCGTCGTAATTGATAATACGTAAGTAAAGACATACCAGATGTATATACTTTTTGCCTTGAACTGCGCTACCGGAGGCTAGCACCACTATATGCCGTCATCAACCAAATATACAGGTGTACAGTGTACCTCCGAACAGGGAAGTTCTTAAGGGGAGACCTGACGGGGGTGTGGGAGGGTCCCAGACGGTGCAGGAGTCTCTAGGGGGGTGTATGAGGGTCCCAGAGGGTGTAGGAGTCTCTAGGGGGGTGTATGAGGGCCCCAGACGGTGTAGGAGTCTCTAGGGGGGTGTATGAGGGCCCCAGACGGTGTAGGAGTCTCTAGGGAGGGGGTTTATGAGGGCCCCAGAGGGTGATTGCAAGGTGAAAGTGAGAATTCTGAGAAAGCTTGTCATTTCAAACGCAAACTGAGTCAAATGTAAGAATATCTTGGCTTCAGGCCTTCAGTTCAGTGCGTGGAAGGTTCTTACGATTGGAAAGAACGATTGGTTGGTACTATACAGTCACCTTTGACATATAGTTACTGCTGTGTAATGATGACCGGATATTTAACAGTTTTTCTCATGGCGTCAAAAGTGGAAATGAAATATCCGTACCTTAATTTGCTCAATGATTTTATAACTTTTTATCATTTCATTTCATAATTTTAAAGTTTAATAAGAAGAAAATGCGCATTTTTATATTTATTCTTTGCTAATAGTAGAAATACGACATTCTTTATCCGCTTTCCTTCTACGAGAATGACATCATTTTTAGAATCACCCCACCGTGACGTCACTGAAGGCTTACCAACCTAATCGACATTCGCTTTGCGTTGAGATTTAAATAATTTAATTATGTATTGAATTGAATATCGCTTCATATTTGTATTCTTTTCACCATTTTGCATCTTTAAAAGTTATATAGAATGTTTATAAGCTGTTAGTGTTTTGAATATGCATTTTACTTAATAATCTGATATATTAGACTAGTTGTCAACTGATTTGATGACGTCACTGCGTAGTCATCTCCCTTCTCGTAGGTGACGTCATATGTAACCGTTAAGGGTTTCCGGACCATACTACTAGTTCTTTAAGTTTTATTCTACGAAACAAAGTTCTCCAAATTTTATTCTAAGAAGCAAATCTTTGAAAAGAGAAATTACGTCTTATTACATAAATACTTGAGTTTGCCTTCGTTTAGTATGATAAATATGAAATGCATTATTTTCATTTGCTCCATTTTTAGAAAGAGAATTGTCTTCCATCTTGGATTCATCTCAGGGTCATGTGAATTATTCCCTTGGTTTAAGTAAATTATTGTTTTTGTATTGTAACGGCGTTGAATTTTTCACATGATAAATCTCGTTACTAATGCTAAGGATGGTTAAATGGCCTGTTTTATTCTAATCTTATCAGAAGATACTGTTTACTTTTGAATAACACACACACACACACACACACACACACACACACACACACACACATATATATATATATATATATATATATATATATATATATATATATATATATATATATATATATATAAGTATATACTGTAAACTGTATATATGATGAATGGAGCTTCTAGTTCAAGAAGGAAACAACGGGTGAAATCTAACAGAGGCCCTATAACGTCAATAGTCGTAGATGATATATATATATATATATATATATATATATATATATATATATATATATATATATATATATATATATATATTATATATATGTATATATATATATATATATATATATATATATATATATATATTATATATATGTATATATATAATATATATATATATATATATATATATATATATATTATCTGGTGATAAAAATTAACAGTTTGATCTATCTTACCTCATATCTTCCGGGATTTTGATAACGAAATATTGTACTGTACTGTAGTATCGTGCAATGACTTTTTAAAGTTTTGATATCTTCAAATGTTAACTAAATCTTCTGATAAAATCATAAGAATTCCTATCATAAGACGATTATGTTGAAAAGTTTGCAGTTAGCTTTATTTCTTGTTTTTAAAATACTTTGTTTTAATTGCTCATTACTACTCATATCGTTTATTTATTTCCTTATTTCTTTTCCTCGCTGGGCTATTTTCCCTGTTGGAGCCCTGGGGCTTATAGCATCTTGCTTTTCCAAGTAGGGTTGTAGCTTAGCTAGTAATAAAAAAATAGTAATGATGATGATATTAACCTTATTTCTTTTCCTCACCGGGTTATTTTCCCTGTTGGAGCCCTTGGGCTTATATCATCTTGCTTTTCCAAGTAGGGTTGTAGCTTAGCAAGTAATAATAATAATAATAATGTTGATGATATTATTAATAATAATAATAATAATAATAATAATAATAATCACCATTATGCGAATGTTTCATTACAAGTTTCTGTAAAGTACATCAGAAATATCCTTCATGATAACAAGTTTATGCTTATTCACGATTTAAATGTTATTGATAATACTTTTATGCTTATCTGTTGCATAAATATAATTGGTAATAACAAGTTTATGCTTATTCGTTACTGTTTAATGCTTTTGGTGGTGTTATACCATATTATTATTATTATTATTAGTAGTAGTAGTAGTAGTAGTAGTAGTATTTGTATTGTTATTATTATTATTATTTGCTAAGTTACAACCCTAGATGGAAAAGCAGGATGCTATAATCCCGGGGACTCCAACAGAGAAAATAGTCCAGTGAGGAAAGGAAACAAGGAAAAAAATATGATATAAAATATAGTACAGATATACAGATATTCTAACTCATTTACATTTAAATTACTGTGTATTCGTCATCATCTCCTACGCCTATTGACGCAAAGGGCCTTGGTTAGATTTCGCCAGTCGTCTCTATCTTGAGCTTTTAAATCAATACTTCTCCATTCATCGTCATCTACTTCACGTTTTATAGTCCTCAGCTATGTAGGCCTGGGTCTTCCAACTCTTCTAGTGCCTTGTGGAGCCTAGTTAAAAGTTTGGTGAACTAACCTTTCTTGGGGAGTGCGAAGAACATTCCCAAACCATCTCCATCTACCCCTCACCATGATTTCATCCACATTATTATTATTATTATTATTATTATTATTATTATTATTATTATTATTATCATCATCATCATCATCATCTAAGCTACAACCCTAGTTGGAAAAGCAGGGCTCCAACATGGAAAAGAGCTCAGTGGGGTTAGGGAATAAGGAAATTAACTACAAGAGAACTTTAAAAACAATAACATTAAAATAAATCTTTCATACATAAACTTTAAAAAACTTCAAAATAACAAGAGTATAAAAACTTTGTAATCTCCTTTTGCTGTGTAGTACAAGGATCAAATTTCTATTGGTTTGGTTTTAAAACTATATTCCCTTTTCTATATGTATGTCTACATTTTTATATATCTATATCAATATTTACTTCTTTTTTTAATTGATGATATTTTAGTTGTATTATTGCCCGAAGAGCTCTGCTCCTCATGGGCTTGGACTGAGTATTTTTTTTTGTATATATTTTGTATGTAAATATTTTTTTTTCCAATAAATATTATTGTTATTGTTATTATTATTATTATTATTATTATTGTTACTATTATTATTATTACTGTTATTAATATTATTATTGATATTATTACTATTATTATTATTACTATTATTATTATTACTATTATTATTACTATTATTATTTTTATTATTATTATTATTATTATTATTATTATTATTATTATTACTGTTATTAATATTATTATTGATATTATTATTATTACTATTATTAATATTATTATTAATATTATTATTATTATTATCACTATTATTACTATTGTTATTATTTATTATTATTATTATTATTATTATTATTATTATTATTATTATTTGATATTATTATTATCCTTTTCTCCAGGTCGAATGTGGTCGCTGCGTGTGGTACAAAGAGTGTGGGACGAACGAGAGAGGGAATCTCAATTGTGGGTATAATGGCACTGCCAAAGCCATCTCTGACAAGGGAGTCAAAATCCTGTCAGACACTTGTCCCGAGCTGGTATCCGAATTCAGTAAGTGCATTCTAAAAGGAAAATATTATTCCTTATGTACTGATATAAAGTTTAAAATTTTTTTTTGAGTAACAATTTGCCTGTTCTTTTTTTTTTTTTTTTTTTTTTTTTTTTTTTTTTTTTTTTTTTACACTCAACAGAAAGTGGGAATCCTTTCAGTCTCCATCAATGCATATATCATTTTTATATTAATGCTATATATTTATTTTTATATTACTGCAATATATTTATTTTTATATTAGTGCGATATATTTATTTTTATATTAGTGCGATATATTTATTTTTATATTACTGCAATATATTTATTTTTATATTAGTGCGATATATTTATTTTTATATGACTGCGATATATTTTTTTGTATAGTTCTGCAATATATTTATTTTTTATATTACTCCAATATATTTATTTTTATATTACTCCAATATATTTATTTTTATATTACTCCAATATATTTATTTTTATATGACTGCAATATATTTTCAGTTTTAGCCAAAGGAAGTTCTATTTAGTCTATCCTTTAGGACTTTTGTTATAAAGATAGACAAATTTTTTGACAAACAATTAGAATGGTCGCTTTTGATAAATATTACTACAATATATTGTCAGTTTTAGCCAAAGGAAGTTCTATAATAGTCTTTATACAGTAGTTATTGGTTAGAATAGTTTGTTGACAA
This sequence comes from Palaemon carinicauda, assembly GCF_036898095.1. NCBI lineage: Eukaryota > Metazoa > Arthropoda > Malacostraca > Decapoda > Palaemonidae > Palaemon > Palaemon carinicauda. The sequence continues at coordinate 65,832,983 of NC_090761.1, read as the reverse complement.
ACATCTGTTGCTTCCTCAATATATTTCAATTTTGATGTTTTATTTTGCTGCATATATACCTTGAAAATTTTATATTACTGCAATATATTTTCATATCTGGCCAGATGAAATCTATAATTGTCAGTACCTTAATGGTATTTATTTATTTTCTTTAATACTGTGATTATAAGGGTAGAATATTTTGTTGGCAGGAACCCCTGTTGTGCTTTTTTTTTAATAGATTGCAATTCATATGTCTTATTTTATTGTATATATACCTTGGTAATTTTATATATATTTTATTTTATGTATTTTATATATATATATATATATATATATATATATATATATATATATATCTATATATATATATATATATATATATATATATATATATATATGTATATGTATATATATACAGTATATATATATATATATATATATATATATATATATATATATATATATATATATATATTTATGTATATATATAAATTATATATATATATATACATATATTTTATATTTTTATATATTTATATTTATATTTTATTTTTTGGGCAGATGAATCTCTATGATTGTCTTTACCTTATAGTTACTTGTTAGAATATTTTGGTGACTAACAACTGTTGTTTATTTTTAAGAGATTGCCATTCTTATATTCTCATTTGATAAATTTATATTACTGCAATATATTTTCATTTCTAGCCAGAGGAAGATCTATAATTATCTGTACGTTGATAATTTTTATTACTGCGCTGCAATATATTGGCAGAGGAACCTTAACGGCATTTGTATTTTTTCCTATCAGTGACGGATGACGGAACTCTGAACACTTGTTGCGATGACAGACAAGCCGAATCGATGTCTAGATCCTTAGATATGATGAAGATGTTCCTTGTGCGGTGTCCAGCCTGCATGCGTAACATCAGGATCCCTTTCTGCTACATGACTTGCTCGCCATACCAGTCTGATTTCATTGAACCAGTTGAATATGTTCCGGCTACTAATCCAAGCAAGAAAGGTATATAACCTCAGGACCTCAGAAGCGATTACTTGGATTAACTTGTATTTGTTATAAACATTTCATATAACCTGTAGATTAGGTCAGAATCAAAAGATTCTATCTCTAAATATGATATCATCCTGTGTAGAAACCATTTGAATGTTTTAATAATTCTTGGGGACCTGTATCAACCCATTACAATGTTTTTTAATCAGTTACACTTATATCTTACAATGTTTTGTCCTGTAGAGATGAAGGTTCCCCTGCTGTATAGGACCAGAAAAGCACCCCTTAAAGTAAAGTTAATCGGGTTCTCTTTTACAGGTGAAAGCATGCTTGTTGACTTGAAATTGTACATGTCCAAAGACTTTGTGGACAAACTCTATGCTTCTTGCCGAGACGTTGTCTCACCTTCAACAAACGACCGAGTTATGGGTAAGTGCCAAAGGTTATGAAATATAGGACTTGATTGTTTATTCTGTATGGGCCCTGTTCATCTTGACAATTTAAAAGTTTGCTGAGGAAACCTACATACCTATCAGAAAGTCATGATACTTTCTTGAATTAATTGCAAAATATCCTCCTTATGACTCGATTGTTTATTTTGTAAGGGACCTGTTCATCCTGAAAATTTAAAAGTTTACCGATTGAACCTATACATCTGTATCAAAAAGTCTTGAAAGTTTCTGGAATTAATTGCAAAATATCCTCCAGGTTTCTTTTGTGGTGACTGGGGTGCGGCTCAGTGCACAGGCGAAAGGCTGTTCACCTATCTGGGTGACAAAAAGAGCAATGTTTACACCCCCATCAACATTCAGTACCAATACCTGAAATCACAAGACGACGCTCCAGAGGGCATTTTGCCTCTCAACCAAACTGCGCAGCCGTGTCACGAAGAGTTTGAGGTAAGTGTATGATGCAGTTGGAAGTTGAGGAATAAATCTTGTCAGAATTTTTATAGTTACCCATATGTATTATAGCCACGAAAGGAAAAATGAAAAGACTTAATTGGTGTTAATACTCTCGTCCAGTTAGTGACAACCAATGGACTCCCCATGAGTCCATCGGTGTCTGTTAAAGATATATATCCCAAGTTTGTTTATCCTTAACTTGCTTGAAAACAAGTCATTTCTGTGTTATACAATTTTTATAAGTTTTAAGTAGATATTGTTTTCAGTAAAAAGCATATGTCCCAAGTCTATCTATTCTTAACGCTGTTGAATACAATACCAATCTGTTTGAATACAGTACAGTAGTGTTTTGTTATGAGATATAAACTTGTTTGAAACCAAGTTATCTGGAGTCATTTATTCTTATTGTAACCACTTGTGCCATCTTTCAGGGGAGCGTAGCTTGTTCTTGTGCAGATTGCCACAGTTCTTGTCCCATTATCCCGGACACGTGGGATGCCCCTGGAGAACCCTGGATCATGTTTGGCTACGACGGATTGGCCGTAGCTATGGCCCTCACTGCGGTGCTTTTCTCCGTCACCTTCCTCGTGGTCTTTGCATACTGCCACAAACGCAATAAGAGATACACAGGTAAGATGACCTTCTGTGAAACTAAAGTATCCCTATTTGTTATTCACAGTAGATAGGATTTGTTTTATATTAATACTGTAGTTATATGTACAGTACTGTATTTTGTAGGTTGTATTTGTAGTTTTGAAAAAAAATTACTGTATACTGTAGTACAGTACAGTACTGTATAATGTATTACCTGTAGTATTTTTGTTTATTTAGACTTTTTTTTTGAAGTACATTTAGTTTGCTTTTTTTCATGTCACATAGCTTGCAATTTCTATTAGGTACTGTTTTTTTTTTTTTTTTTTTTTTTTTTTTTTTTTTTTTTTTGCGGGGGGGGGGGGGGGGGGTGCCGTGGATAATTCTCTGTTTTAATCAATACCAAAATGTAGAATATGTAGATCCTTACATAAACAGTGTTATGCAATATGTTCTACATTTTATGAAGCATATAGTACTTGAAAAATTTACTGTATTCATTATACAATATTTCTTCAGTTAGTAGAAATTTCATTAAACAACTTGACAATGGAAAAGATATGGTTCATTTACATTGAACAGAACTCATCAGTTTACACATTCCTGTACTAAATTAATTTTGAATATTCGTCATACAGTTCGACATTGTTTTACATAAGAAATACCCTTTTTAATAAAAATTCTTTAAACCATTATTTTTGATACATTGCTCTAATTCTGCATCATAATTTCAAGTATCTTTTGACAATTAGTTGCAGATAATTTATTAAAAGATATTAGTGTTCTTATTTTGTTTTCTTTTAGATAATATCTTCAACTACTATGAGATATTACTACTACTTTTATATAATTTTCTTTAGTTTGCAAACACAGTATATAATTTTCCCATAAACTACTGCCCTCTTTGGACAGATTAAAGTTATTTTTCATTAAGTCCAAATGATGCAATTTCACATATAGTGCTTTAGTTGATTTTTTTTCCTTTGCTGTAACCTTGCAGAGAGTGTCAAGCTGTTGATTATGCTCATTAAGTTTAAAAATGGGCAGCAGCAGAACCCAAATCCAGGTATAGGATTGCAAGGGATTTGTGTAAAAGATTTGGCAGTTTTACGCCGAGATTTTTTAAACCCATTTGTCTGAATTTTTATCCTGATACCCTACCATCTAATAGATTTGTTTCAGTTATGAAGTTGAATATTAATGTAGAATATAAATTGGAATTTTTTTTTTTTTTTTTTTTTTTTTTTTTTTTTTTTTTTTTTTGAGAAGCACATGCATGGGGACATGTGTTGTTCCTATTATCCTTTGCATTGCATGATGAGTGTGACAGATAAGTAGATTATATTGTTGATATAGTAGGACAATTGTATACTGAATATTACAAAATCATTAAGATTTGTTTTTCTTGGTCATTCTGTAGAATATTTCCTGGGTTAGATGTGGGACATATTATTCAATGACTAAAGTATTAGATTATTAACAGTGATTTTGATCTACTTAGCAACTTGGTAGAATAATACTAATAAGAAAAAAAAATCCTTGTGTAGCGGTGATGGTAGAGCGTAAGATGCGTAATCCGGAGGAGATCCGAACAGCTGTTGGTCGCCGCCTTGCACATTTATCTGATCCCCAAGCCCAGTTTGCTGGTGAAGATGAGAACTCTTTGCTGCATGGTGAGTACGAGGCTCTGTAAAACTGTAGAGGGTATTCAGTTTGTTTATAGAATTTTCTTATGAAAGGATATTTTGAATTAACAAAATAGAACTGTGTACAAAAGTTTCGAATGTAGTTTTTTGTACTTACTACGAGCTTTTCTGTTAGTATCTTGGTATTTATTAAACTTCAGTGAGAGTACACTTCAAAATTTGTCATTTTTTGATTCACCAGCATTAAACTAGAGTACAGTATAGTATGTTAACCAGTTATTTTTTGATGGAATGGTGTTTTTTCAAGCTGAACTATCCTATTAGTTTTGTAATTTACTCTCAAGTTATTTTATAATGGAATGGTGTTTCTTTCAGGCCTAACTATCCAATCAATTTTGTAATTTATTCTTCATTTATTTTATGAGGGAATGATGTGCTTTTTTTTTAGGCTGTACAGTACTATCTTCCTTTTTTTGTAATATACTCTCGGTAAAATTTGTGCACTACTTATATTTCTCACCATTTCAGGAAAACCAACAGGTGATATGCCAGAGGTAGTAATGCATGACGAATTGTCAATGTCTGAACGCATTACCAATTGGACGCAAACAACAGTTGATCATCTCTTTACCAAATGGGGCAATTGTGAGTATTTTTAATTTGTAAACAGAGCAAAAGCTAATTAAATGAAATATGTGTACAGGCAGTTTTGGTGAAAGAAAAATTATAGTCGCGTGTAGACATTTGTATAATAAATCAGTAGTGTTAAGGCTGACTAAAATTAGGCAGCTGTTGGATTTAAAAACATTCCAATTAAAGGACCCACCCTTGGAATGCATTTCATTCTGATGAAGGGGACTTGCTAAACAATTTTTACAAAAGTTACATCAATACTATAGAATTTTTTATTTGTTTTGAATTAATATTCTTATAAGTTCACCGTGTAAGGGGTAGTGCCATCAATGCACCTTATAGGATGCACTGTAGGCATCACTAAGTACCTGTGCAATGTTTTACTGGCCCTGAGCAGCACTTGTTTTGTACGGGTTGTGGTAGCTGATGTGGTAATGTCCCTGACTGGTGAATGCCAGATTGGGGTTCGAGTCCAGCTCAAATTTGCTGGTTTCTCTGGTTGCTGCAACTTCACCATCCTTGTGAGCTTATGATGGCGGTTTTGGGGGGGCCTATAGGTCTGTCTGCCGAGTCATCAGCAGCCATTGCCCTGCCCTCCTTGGATGGAGAGGGGCCTTGGGCACTGATCATATGTATATATAGGATGGTCAGTCTCTAGGCCATTGTCCTGCTTTCTATGGCAATAACAATATCACCTGCCTCTGGCATTCATGAACCTTTCTATTTTACCTCCGTTCCCACTTATTTTCTTCAATCTCGTCGTCCAACCTCTTCTAACTTTTACTCCATAGTACAAGTAGATGGACAACACTTAATTGCCTGACAGACGCAAGCATCAGGCTATATAGCTCAAATTCATAAATACAATCCATATATAATTCATTCATATTGTAGGTAGTAGGTTGGCCATGGCACCAGCCACCCTTTGAGGTACTACCACTAGAGTGTTATGGCATCTTTTGATTGGCCAGACAGTACTACATTACATCCTTCTCTCTGGTTACGGTTCATTTTCCCTTTGCTTACACATACACTGAATATTCTGGCCTATTCTTTACATATTCTCCTCTGTCCTCCTACACCTGACAACACTGAGATTCCAAACAATTCTTCTTCACTCAAGGGTTTACTGTACTGTAATTGTTCAGTGGCCACTTTCCTCTTGGTAAGAGTAGAAGAGACTTTAGCTATGGTAAGCAGCTCTTCTAGGAGAAGGACAGTCCAAAATCAAACCATTGTTCTCTAGTCTTGAGTAGTGCCATAGCCTCTGTACCATGGTCTTCCACTGCCTTGGGTTAGAGTTCTCTTGCTTGAGGGTACACTCGGGCATACTATTCTATCTAATTTCTCTTCCTCTTGTTTTATATAGGCGATATTTTATTTTAATGATGTTGCTCTTAAAATATTTTATTTTTCCCCTTTTTCCTTTCCTCACTGGGCTATTTTCCCTGTTGGAGCCCCTAGGTTTTATAGCATCCTGCTTTTCCAACTAGAGTTGTAACTTAACAAGTAATAATATTAATAATGATTGGGAAACAAAAATGCCTGTTAACATTGAATATTTTTCTTTTCAGTGTGTGCTGGTCACCCTTGGAAAGTAATGGCCGTTGGACTGTGCGTTGCTGCTTCCTTGTGTATTGGCATACTCTTCCTGCAGATTACAACAGATCCTGTTGATCTTTGGGCATCCCCAAATTCACGTGCCCGCATCGAGAAAAATTACTATGACGAAAACTTTGAGCCATTCTTCCGCACAGCTCAGATTTTTATCCGACCAATAGGTTTTGAAAAGGTTAGTAAAGTATTTTCAATGGCGCATTTTTGTACGAGTTTCTGAGAATAAAATTTGTTTGAAAATATTCATTCTGGATTCGTTGCGCGGACATACTGCGTATCATTTCCCTACCTTAGATGAATTAATGCTTTGGTGTTTTAACAGTGTTGAACTTTTCACATGATAAATCGTGTAATAAATATAGAAACGGTTGTTATAGGGCCTGTTTTATCCTAATCACCTTATCAGAAAATAATGTTTACTTTTGGATAACAGACACACATTTTTTTGTTGATTTTAAGAAAGCAATTTTTTCCACAGTTTGATTACAAGAATGATACGTATGGACCAGTGTATAACATGACCTTCCTGCGAGAGGTTTTGAGGCTTCAGAACTACATCACGGAAGAGGTACAGTAATTTTGTAACCTAGTCTGTGTGTAAAAATTGAGCTTTCAATTATTCATACCTCGTACTATTATTTTAGTAAATAGGTAAAAATTTATATTAACGGAAAGACCACAAATGGGCAAGTGTTTACTTACTGTCAACTATGACATAGTGTTGATTGTGCAAAATTTTAACACATGACCTCTAGATGTATTTTTAATAATTTTTAGTTTTTGAATTAAATGTGGTTGGTGTTAGAGTACCATATATTTTACTGAAAATAAAAAAAAAAATAGAAAAACTAATTTTTTTGTCATAAAACAGATTTATCGAAGAAAGCAAAATACATCATAGAGGTACAGTAGCAGGAAAATTTTGGAAGTTAGATAACATGAATTGATTTCCCAATATGTATCAAAAATGTTTTTGAAATGGACAATTTAACACTTATTTTTACTATTGCAGCTTGAAGCTGAAGTGGAAGGAAGTACTGTGCGATTAGCAGACATTTGTAACAAACCGTTGGCACCAGATAATGTGAACTGTAATATTCAGTCAGTTTTGAACTTCTGGCAAAATGATGAGGAGAAACTGATGAAGTCTACACCTCTCGAGGCAAAGTCTTGCATCGGGTAAGGTTGCTCTTTCTCATTAAAGCAAAACCAAAATTTATAGGCAGTCACATCATCTTTGGGTCATTTGACTTTAAGTAAGTAAGACGGCATTTGCGATATGAAATGGGACTATTTGTTGACCCATGTAACTGAAAATCGTAGATATGTGAGTTAGGTGAAACTTACCATAGGGCAAAATTTAATGATTCAACTTACAAACAGCTTTTGTAACCTAATAAGTTTGTAAGTTTAGGGTTGAAGACTTTTTGTACCAGTTACAGTATTCCAGGTAATGTCTTCATCAAAGTGGATATTGCAGACTCTTATTTTGCTATGATTGTTCAAATCATTGGTACCGACAGGCAATTATAATGATTATTGTTGTGTGAATACCTCTCTTTGATGCATACCATAAATACTATGGATTTTTCTGATACATCATTAGCCTGTATGCTGTGAAAATCCAAAGTCAAAATCCAAGGGTTTAACACTTGTTATTTAAATTTCAGAAATGCTTACCAAGAGCAGTGCTTGGGAACATATGGTGGTCCAGTACTAACTCATGTGGCACTTGGTGGATTTCTCGAAGGAAATCAGACTCTGTCGGAAAATCCCAATTATTTAAAGGCCGATACATTAGTTATTACTTTACCCATCAGTAATTATTTCAATACATCTCTATTAGCACCTGCTTTGGCTTGGGAGAAAGCGTAAGTGGTTTATTGAAATCTGTTTTGTTCATTTTTCTCTTTACAGATTAGTTTATGCAAGGATCATACTTATGAATATTACATTTATTGAATTTTTCATAAAAAATTATGATTATCATCCTTACATTATCATAAGTGTTATTTGCATTTCTTTTGCAAAATAAGTGTTAATGGTATTTCTTTTTACAGATTTAATGATTATATGCTCAAGTACTCTCATCCAATGATGGACCTTGCATTCCGTTCCGAACGTTCTATCGAAGACGAACTTGTACGCATGAGCAAGTCCGATGTGCCGACTGTCATCATATCTTACATCATCATGTTCCTCTACATTGCCCTGGCATTGGGTCACACGAATCAACTCTCACGGTTGTTGGTACGTATTAATTACTCTAGATCAAAGTTTGGACATTTAGCTTTAAATTGAGTGATTTTGCAGATCTTGCTATATAGGCTTGTCATCCTTAAAGTATAGTATTGCATATGATATCTAATTACGTAGCTAATAGGTTTCATAATAAGGAAATTGAGTAATTTTCATTTTACTTGTTATTTATATTTCACTTTTTAAAGGGTTTATTAAACAAAAAAAAATATTACAATTTGGAATTTTCAAGTTGTCCTTTTAGTAGCGCCATTCTCATTGTATTTGCACAATTCTTAATACTACTACGCACCGTTTTTTTTTTTTTCATTATAATGGAAATAATATTTAACATCGAACTTTAACCTAAGGTACTTTATGTTTTGAAACGGAAATCTCTTTGTGATTTTGAGTTTCTAATTCCATCAGACATCAAGAGTAAATATTGCAATTGACCTTTGCCTGTTCTCCCAAATTTTTCTTTAGGTAGTAGATGACTTGAGTTTTAAAATCAACCATATTTCGAAAGGTCATGCTTAAAGTATTATTTTTCTTTCAGATTTATACCAAAGTAACCCTTGGTCTTGGAGGAGTTCTCATTGTGTTGGTGTCTGTGTTCTCAGCTGTAGGATTTTATGGCTACGTTGGAGTCCCTTGCACTATGCTAATCATTGAGGTAAGATAAAGGGTCTAATATTTTGTTCATGATGCTTGGTTTGTTCTTTAGTAAGGGGTAAGATGCTGGCGAAAGCTAGAAAAGGCCAATGAAGAATAATCTAGATTTAAGAAGCTGTATTCAATTTTGTAAGATCAAATTTTGAGAAAAAATCATTATTGATAAAAAGTTATTCTGCATATTATACCAGGTATATGTTATTAACCCTTTTACCCCCAAAGGACGCACTGGTACGTTTCACAAAACACATCCCTTTACCCCTATGGACGTACCGGTACGTCCTTGCAAAAAACTTGCTATTTACAATTTTTTGAAAATATTTTTGATAATTTTTTGAGAAACTTCAGGCATTTTCCAAGAGAATGAGACCAACCTGTTAGAGCAATTTAAAAAAAAAAATACTGCAAAATCTGCTTGAAAAAAAATAACCCCTTGGGGGTTAAGGGTTGGAAAGTTCCAAATAGCCTGGGGATAAAAGGGTTAAGACTGAGGACTTGGCATTTGTGTATATGTATAATACCAGATGGCTACTCTTGCTTTACTAAACTTAACCCTTGGTTGAAAATCCATGGTTTCAGACTAGTAATCATTTGCTTGTTTGTATATATTTATATACATTTTGAAAGATTTTAAATACTTCAGGACACATTCTTGCATATATATAGTTATGCTTGATTTCTTGCAGGTTATTCCATTCCTTGTGCTAGCTGTTGGCGTCGACAACATTTTCATTCTGGTCGAAGCTTATGCTGGTTTAGAACGAAATGAGGAGGACACACGAGCGAGCTTGATCGGCAGAGCTGTCGGTGCTGTTGGCCCTTCTATGCTGTTGTCTTCAATTTCTCAGTCTTGTTGTTTCTTCCTTGGTTAGTGTTACCAACAAGATTTTAACATGTTTTTAATGAAAGGTTTATTGTGATGTCAGAGAATGCAGCTTTTTCTTTTTTTTCTGTAAATTGTTAAGAAAGTAGAAATAATTTGTTGAGTTTTTGTAGAAGTAGAAATTTATTGTGCTATCAAAAATTGCAGCTTTTTCCTTTAGTGAATTGGTAAAACAGTAGAAATAATAAATGGATTTTTGTTGGAAGAAGTAGAAATTTATAGTGATATCAAAGAATACAACTTTTTCTTTTTATGAATTGGTGAAAAAGTATAAATATTAAATTGATTTTCAAGGGAAGAAGTATTATAATATCTTGACAAGTTATATTATGTGCCTCTATTGATTATTGCAAATATATTGCAGGTGCCTTGTCCGATATGCCAGCAGTGCGAGCGTTTGCCATGTATGCAGGGATGAGTTTGTTGATCAACTTCATCCTGCAGATGACCCTCTTTGTTGCACTCTTTTCACTTGATGTTGCCAGAGAGGAGGTACATATTTCCTTTTAATGCCATCTTTGTATTTAGAATACTGTTTACTAAATTTAGACTTTTTTTTCTTAAGTATTGTTATTTTTTTGAGGGACAAAACTTAAGTTTATATTTCATGGAATTAAAGTAAAGTTATTATTAACACTGACATCTTGCTGGTAATTTTGAAAATACCGGTTTTGATTTTTGCCTTCAAATTGATTTTGAGAATTTTGTGTTAGTAAAGATGTTTCGTGTAATTTCAGGATAATCGATTTGATGTTTGCTGTTGCATACGACAAAATAAAGTTGAGAAGGACCCTGATAGCCGATTCTTGCACAAGGTATTACATCTGAACGCTTTGAAATTCTCCTTGTAATAAAAGTGGAAAGTATTGAGAATATAATCACATACATTATAATGTACAGTACCATGATTTCAGTTATGGTACTTATTCCTCTTCCTATTCAGAGGAACTTTGGTTATGCATGAAAATATGTTATTCTGATTAAGAATAGTAAATCTCGTCTTGTACTCATCAAAGCATTTTAATTCCAGTTGTTTGAGACAACGTATGCACCTTTCTTGATGAGGCCTTGGGTCCGAGCGGTGGTGATTGTAATTTTCATGTTTTGGTTATGTGCATCTGTGGCCATGGTGCCACACATAGAGGTTGGACTGGAAGAAGAGCTTTCTATGCCAGATGATTCGTATGTTCTTAAATATTTCGAGGTATGTTATTTTGAAATGCTAAGTAAACATGTTTTTGTTTTTTGTTATTATATTTTCAGATTTTGTAAAGCCTATATGTGTTGCTTGGATGATATTATGTAACTGAGAGTTTTAGAAAGTGTATTTGTATTAAATATATTTACTGTATACTATATGAATGCGTTCATTCTACAGTATTTGGAGAAATATGGCTGCGTTGGAGTTCCAGTCTACTTTGTACTTAAGGATGGGTACAATTTTACGGATTATAATATGCAAAATAAAATATGTTCGCATTTGGGATGTAACAAAGATGCACTTTTGATTCAGTTGAAGCTGGCTTCGCAAATTCCTAACAGGTAAGTTCTTTAAGATTGGTTTTTAGATTAGTTTGTTTCACCATTAATCCGTTAGTCACATACAGCCCTTATTCATGATCTTTGAGCTTCCCAGATCATCAGACCATTATTTATTGGGCAGAAAATTTTTAGTTGCTCTATGTCACCACTAATCCGTTAGTCACATACAGCCCTTATTCATGATCTTTGAGCTTCCCAAATCATCAGACCATTATTCATTGGGCAGAAAATTTTTAGTTGCTCTATGCATACGCCACCTAAAGCCACTGTTTCAAAGCAATGACATGCTTCACTGGTTTGTGGACTAAAACCTTGTTCCTTATCTATGATAGATGATTCGTCTTTCTGTCTTGAAGTTTTCAGTTTCTTCTCCATTGTTTTTCCAATTATGGCATCATTAAGACGAAAGTTGTGTAGTTACATTATTAAAAGAGTAAGTCTGGCTATCGTGCCTGAATGTTTAAGTTTTATTTTGTCACAAATGTTTGTTTTACCCATAAGATTTATCCAATACAAAATTACGCTGCTTGAAATGTTGCTACATTGCTACTTTTTGAAACCCAAACCTCTCTTTCAGTACCCTGCATCCTTCCACTTAGAGTGTTAACATCTTTATTCTTTGAGAATTAAATGTGATGGTTTTTTATGAAAACTTATAGAGAATATAACAACTTCATATCCACTGACTCTGAAACTGTTCCAGCCGTCATGAAAAGTGACACAGGATATTGATGTGAACTTGTTGCTCAGGGGCTATAGGTGGCACATGTGCAATGTTACTACTGAGTGTATTAAAACAGTGAATGGTTTGGGATATGTGGAGACCATAAACATGTAGTTTATATTATTATTATTATTATTATTATTATTATTATTACTATCCAAGCTACAACCCTAGTTGGAAAAGCAAGATGCTATAAGCCCAGGGGCTCCAACAGGGAAAAATAGCTCAGTGAGGAAAGGAAATAAGGAAATAAATAAATGAAGAGAACAAATTAACAATAAATCATTCTAAAAACAGTAACAACGTAAAAACAGACATGTCATATATAAACTATTAACAACATCAAAAACAAATATGTCATAAATAAACTATAAAAGACTCATGAATAGTGGGTATGTGTGAAAAAGATACATAGCAAAAATAAGGTCACTGACTTGTCATGAATCCAGTTTTTAGGATATTTATGTTTCAAGTTTGTGTGTAATTTACCATATCATTGTTAAAATTGCCTTCCTTTAGTTTCTATAAATGCAGCAACATTTTCCTTATAAATTTAAATTGTCACTCAATATTAGATAGTATTATGTACAAGTACAATAATTCACAATGCTAGATTGAAAAAAAAAACACTTGATACTCTGTTGGGCATTTTGTACTAGAAGATTTTATTGAATTTTTAAAACTTTTAACAAATGGTACATTTTTAATGTAAGAGTACTTAATTTCTTAAATCCGTATTTCTCTCATTGCCAATGTAAAAAAAAACATCAGAAATTGCTAGAAACCAAAGTTCTGAAATTCTTCATACATCATATTATTTGTTTACTCAAAAAGAGGACTGGATTACTTATCCCATTGACTTCTTCCTTAAAAAAAATATGAACATTTGAAATAGATGATTCTTTATTTAGAAATGCATAATGTAAATTGCATATTTTCGTTTCAGAACCTACATTGCAGTACCGTCGTCAGCTTGGATTGACGATTATTTTGAATGGTCTATGGAGGGAAAGTATTGTTGTCAAGTGGACGAAAATGGCAACTTCTGTAGACGAGAAGCTGAGGATAGTTATTACTACAATATTCCTGATGAGAGTACTAATAGTCCTACTGAGGAAAAAGAAAATCATACAGTAGAAGATTCCAATTTCCAAGAGGTCTATGATGATATCGATAATTATGATTACGTGTACGGGGACCCAGACTTTGATTATTCTGAGGATGGTACTGCTAAACACAGCGCACCTGAAACTAAAGGGGCGAAGAAGGCAGTCGACGACGTATACGACTATTCATACACGTACGGCGACACGTCTTACGATTACGATGGAGTAATCATGAAGCCAGAAAGTTCATCTCTTAAGAAGGCAGAAAGCACACCTAAGCCTCCATACGGAGAAATGTCCGGGGACGATGGATGGCCAGATTACATTGGAAGGAAGTCTGCAGCGAAGAGGTCCGTCCAAAAACGCAATTCTCGATCCAATTGTCATCCGTGCAACATCACTTCCTGGCAGGGTAATCCCTTCAGACCTAACCCTGAAGTTTTCAACCAGTATATCACCATGTTCTTAAAAGACAATCCTGATTTCAAGTGTCCTAAGGCTGGACATGCTGCATATGGGCAGGTAAATATTTTTAACAAATGTAATGGTTTATAGTAAGGATAAGGAGATATGAAATTTCTTTACCAGTTTTATGTTATCCCTTTTACCCCCAGGCTCTTTGGAAATTTCCAACCCTTAACCCCCAAGGGGTTATTTTTTCCCCAGTACATTTTGCAGTATATTTTTTTTTAAATTGCTCTAACAGCCTTAATTTTTGTCATAGAGAGGTCAGGTTGGTCTCATTCTCTTGGAAAATGCCTGAAATTTCTAAAAAAAATTATCAAAAAATATGAAAAAAAAAAAATTGTATAGCATATTTTTGCAAGGACATACCGGTACGTCCATGGGGGTAAAGGGATGAGTTTTGTGAAACGTACCAGTATGTCCTTTGGGGGTAAAAGGGTTATGATTCTTCATTACCAAAAGCTTCTGGTTTAACATCAGCTTTTTTTATGCAGCAAAGATTCATAGTTCCAGTCTTTATAACTGATGAAGATAAAAGAAAGTTTTCATAAAATTCTTTTTATGCCTATCCTTTGAAATTGAGTAATTGATACTTTCATTTATTGGAAATTTCTCTTATTTTACACCAATAAGTTTTAACCCTTTTACCCCCAAAGGACGTACTGGTACGTTTCACAAAACTCATCCCTTTACCCCCATGGACGTACTGGTACGTTTCACAAAACTCATCCCTTTACCCCCATGGACGTACTGGTACATTTCACAAAACTCATCCCTTTACCCCCAAAGGACGTACTGGTACGTTTCACAAAACTCATCCCTTTACCCCCATGGACGTACCGGTACGTCCTTGCAAAAAAATGCTATAAATTTTTTTTTTTCATATTTTTGATAATTTTTTGAGAAAATTCAGGCATTTTCCAAGAGAATGAGACCAACCTGACCTCTCTATGACAAAAATTAAGGCTGTTAGAGCAATTTAAATAAAATATACTGCAAAATGTACTGGGGAAAAAATAACCCCTTGGGGGTTAAGGGTTGGAAATTTCCAAAGAGCCTGGGGGTAAAAGGGTTAAAAAACTAACACATACTATATTTTATGATCGAGTCAAATTCATAATGTAGCTTTGTAATCAGTAATTTTGATTATTGTATCTAAAATTCTTAGGCTATGTAAATGATTTGTTTTATATGCTTACATACTTTTATTCTGAGCTGTGGATTAATATAAACTTACAAAAGATCCCAATTTACAAACATTCAGGTACAAACACAAATCCAACTGAAAATAAAGATAAGATAAAGAAATACTGTAATGAAATAATATATCATTTAATACAGTAACCAAAACAAAATTGTTAATAACCAGATATTTATTTCACATGAAACCCAATATTTATTGACTTGTAGCTGAGTATCATAGGTATAGGCTTCAGATTAGGCTTAAACCCCCCCCAAAAAAAAAAAAGACTTACAAACAATTTTACGTACAAACAGTTTCTTGGAACCTACTGTATTACTGTAATTTTGTGAGTTGAGTATCTTCTGTATTACCTCTGAATACATATGCTTTCTTTTCTCTTCACATAGAGTGTGAAGGTGAAGTATGATGAATCTGGAAATCCAGTGACTGGTGCAAGCGTGTTCATGACGTACCATACCGTTTTGCGCAACAGCAAACAGTTTTACGAGTCGCTGCGATCCGCTCGCGCCATTGCTGACAACATAACTCGAACGCTGAATCTCGTCGAGAAGGACGGAAAGCTGGTTCCAAGTGGTGAAACCAAATATGAAGTGTTCCCCTACAGGTATGTTATCAAGTGAAAATTACTTTGCATTGTTTTAATGTGTGATATTGTAATGCAGTAGTCAAACGATCTTATCCGTGGTAATTGTGGTTGCCGAATCCATGGGTAAAACCATTTTATTCACAGTAACTATGGTTGCTGAATCCATGCATAAAACCATCTTACCTGCTGTAATTATAGTTGCCAAATCCTTGGACAAAGAGGTTGGGCTGTAATTGTAGTTTTAGTGGAGACTGAACATGTATTCGATACTTGAAAAAAGTTAAAAGATTTTAAGTAAGGATGACAGGTTTTTCTTTTAAGAAAATTTTTTCAGGAGGTTTACAGTTTTACTCTTAAGCAAATGTTATTGATTAACTAGTTTGTGGATTACTGATTTATTACACAATGCATCACTAGAATTTATAGACTAGTTTTTATAAGAGTCCTGTACTGTAAAGATGTTATGTTATATGTAATGATAGCTAATTCTTAATGAAATGATTAAGTGTGAATGATTATTCTCTCAGTTGCTCTTTGAAACTGGATTATATAAAATTTTATTCTGGAAGAATTGTGCTGATTTATGTTATAAGTCTTACCATGTAGACTGCTATCAATGATTTAGTCCTTGCTAATAAAAATGTCTTAATACTATGCAAGGTTTATTTTAGAAAATTAGTATAAGTTATTTGAAATTATGGACTTGAAGTAATTATACCCTTATATTCTATTTTTACCAACAGTATTTAAAATAATGTGATTATATTTTAAAACTGGCAAATTTTATTTCATTTCAGCGTGTTTTACGTCTTTTACGAGCAATATCTGACGATATGGGAGGACACGGTACGGATGCTGGGCATCTCCGTGTTTGCGGTATTCGTGATAACCCTCTTCATGATGGGATTCGATTTTGCCTCCTCCATAATCATCATGGTGATGGTTGTCCTCATCCTTACAAATATGGGAGGCCTTATGTACATGTGGAACATTTCATTGAATGCCATCTCGCTCGTGAACCTAATCGTAGCCATTGGGATTTCCGTAGAATTCTGCTCTCATACCACCAGAGCATTTGCTGTCAGCGACGCGGACACAAGAATCCAAAGAGCGCAGGCAGCCCTAGTGAGGATGGGTCCATCTGTATTATCAGGAATTACTCTCAGTGATATGGGAGTAGTGGTGCTTGCGTTTGCTAATTCCAAGATTTTCCAGGTAATGAATAACTTTACAGTATTTATTTTTATATATATCAAACATATTAATGTGTATGAACTTTCAATAATTTCAGGTTGAGATTTTATTGTATAGCATATAGGTGTAATAACGATTTCACAATTAAATGTATTGAAAAATTTTAGTTGCTAATCTATAATAAAATGTTTTCTGCAGGTGTTCTACTTCCGTATGTATTTCGGGATGGTCATCATTGGTGCTTTACATGGCTTGATACTCCTGCCAGTAATATTAAGCTTTGTTGGTAAGTCTCACTCGTTTGCTAAGCCTTGTTTTTATAATTTTGCGGAAAATTCTGATAAGGTATTTTAAACAGGACCATACTCTCTTTCTCTCTTGATACATTTTGTAAATGTTATTGGTACAGATCATAAAGTTATGTCACTGATGAAATTTTTAATTTCTATCTGTCTTCCAATTTTTTTGCTGCCCAGTAATTCTTCATCTTTTATTTCTTTTTTAAAATATATTTTTTTAATCCAAAGATTCAAATAAATACTTTTGTTTTTTTTCAGGTCCATATCGCAAAGTTGTTCACAGTTACCTTCCAGATAGGGCTGCTAATCCAAGTGGATCTGTTCAGATGGAAGATATGGTTGGAGATGATCAAGAAAGGCAGTGCTTGACTGGCAAACATACCGCAAGTATCAATAATATTCCAAAAGCCAGTGCTAGTTCCACCAGTATAACATCAAGCACTCCAAGTAAGAAAATAACCCACAATAATCAGATAAGGAAATCTCCAAACAAGGACAGTCATATGTCCCTAAATCATAACTCGGAAGAAGTCGAGGACCTCAATCAGAAAAATACTCCATCAAGGCATTCGAACACTCCGTCTTTTCATTCTATTCATTCTAACACGCCTTCTCGGCAGTCTTTAGCATCGAGGCAGTCTTTAGCAAAAAATGCTGAGGAGTTAGAGGAATTAGAATGATATGATTTTATACTGGCATCTTAAATGTGTGCATTTGTGATGGTTTTCACAACTCTTTTTAATAGTGTCTTTGTATATGATGTGATTTTTTTTGTTAAGTCATAGAAGTGCTTCCTAACATTTAGTGCTACAAGGAATGGCTTCTTGAATATATATATATTTACATAGTGCTGTGCTGTTTGATATTGTCAGTAATACATTGAAATAGATGACAATGATACTCAGGGCAAGTACGACCCTGGGACCTAGTCTCGAACATACTTCATTGCCAGCAGTGCGACACCAAGCTAGGGAGGTTTATCAGGCTCCCATTAATATTTTGCCAGAATCTTCATTTTCACATCCTTCATTCTGTCCCCTAGAAGAGAAGGTTTTCACACACATGCTTCTAGATATGGCCCTCTTGTAGCTTCTTCCTAGTCACTAAATATTTTTGCTAAGGGGGTCACATATTAAATTAATTTCCCATCTTCAGCTCATTTGTGTTTTTTTAGGGCATTTGCTATTTTTTGTAATCCAAAGAAATTTTAGAAACTCTGAGCAAATATTTAGGTCTTCAAAAAAAATTTCACATCACAGCATTTTCAGATGGAATGTATTTGTTATTCTTTAGACAAATAGAAGCAAATGAAAAATGTGTGACCCTGTAGCAGCTACTAAGTAGCTTTGATAAGGTCTTTTTTTGAATAATGAGCTGTAAAATTATATTTAATTACAGCTTCGAGTAGATGTCACACCATTATCATTATACTTCTAAACTATTTTGTCTCTGTGTGGAAGTTGGTGTAAAAAGAAATGCCATACTGCTTTTTTTCATGAAGTTTGATTTTGAAATTAGAAATAATTTCAAGTGTTCTCCCAGCCTTATTTTAAACAACTCGGGTGCTTTATTGGAAGTGCTACTAAGTGTAAAGCATGTAATTTTGTTCTCTTTCTGACGAGAATGAGATGATGCAACCGGAAACCTCAAACTGTGGGAGATTGTACAATCTTTCCTGGTTTGTTTTTCACTATTTGATTAAATTAAACAAGTAGCTGGTACCTACCATGTTATATATCACCTTTCACCTTCTTTTCTAATTTAGGAAAAAAAAAAAACACTTTAACTCTAAACTTTCCATAAACATTCCAGCACCAGTATCAGAGGAAAATTGTCATGCATTATTTGACTTGGCTTTTAGGGATATTCTTGCTCAATGTAACTCCCAGTGAAAGTTTTGTGTTCCTATTTCTGTTTCATTTCTTGTTATTTTTCTATTATTATTAGCATCAGCCATGACTTAAATTTCAGTTATTCCTTACATTTCAGTTTAATAAATCATACAGTCTGCAGTATATTTTTATTTGATGCATCGTTGGTTCAAGTAATCAATACTGTCAAAAGAATTTTTTTATGCTGTGATATACACACTACAGTCAACTTACACTTGCCTGTAAGTTCAGGATAGTATCGACACTCTTGATTTATAGTAATAACTGTGTAGTTTATTCTTTGAAAGATTGCTAATTTACAAACAAAAATTATTGGATTCCTGTTACTGTACATTTTATGTATAGTACAGTAGATTTATTTATACAGAAGTAGCTCTTAACACCTATAATGGTACTGATATATCACAGGTTTTAAATTTGTGATGTAAAAGAGCAATTATGAATGTAGACATTATATATACTGTATATATATACACTAGTATGAAATCTTGATACTCCGTGCCAATAGAAGGCACTTTGAAGTTCTTGTTAGGGGAAACTGAGTCAAGTCTTGGTGAAATAAATGCATCAAGCCTTGATTTGTTGAGTAACTTATAAGCCATGTATATTGTTTGTAAATATCACTTGTCATTTCATGATTAAAATATATTTTGTTTATGATGATGTCATTTTATGTTGAATAATATTGTACATGCCAAAAATATTGTATCAACGTTACCACCATCCACCATCATACCACTATTGTGCCCACGTGTGAAGGTCTCCCACAGGTATTGCCTCGTCTGTTGGCATACCCGAGATCTGACACGGTTGACGGAACACATCTGAATCTTCTGTATTCTTCGTCTCATGTTGTAAATATCTTCAATCATTGAAAGTTTCAGATGTGTTACCTATATCTGTGCCTGAAAGAATTTTGTATTTTCACACTTAGCTGGCTTTTTATGCTAAGAGTAATTGTTCTCTATATCATTTGTCCTTTAGTCTAAGGAATTTTCAGTGGAATAATATGAGAGCTTTGTTTGATCGTGTTGTCATCCGTAGGATGTAATGTCTAGAATTGATTCTCTTGGGCAAGACTCTTTAGAAAGCTAGCAATAAATGCTGTCCTAAAAGAAAAGAAAAGGAAATTGAAATCTAGTGGGCTGCATTTGTCAGTTTTATACTCTACCGTAATCTTGAAATGATGTAAACATGAATAATGAAAGCTTAATGTTGTAAACTTTCATTGCAGCCATATTGAACAAAGTAAGTGTATTGCCATTTAATATAGTACTGTATTGCAGAATAGCTAACAAAGTCCCTCCCTGTACTCAAGTCTGTGTGGATTACTTTGGTTACCTAGTATGGTTCTCAAAGATATTGTTAGCTTTAATTGTACTAAGCATTAACGTAAAGCCCATAGAATTTTTATTCAGAACACTGATAGGCCATATTCCCCCATCCTCTTTTTTTAAATATATTTATTTTTCTATTATGCTACTGAGGTAGACTTACAGAGGATTTAAAGAATCTTGCTTATTTCCAGGCTTTGTAGACCTAGACTTGGTTAAGTGCAGTAAGACCTCCAGTGTAGTTTGAGATCTGACCTAGAGGAGCACCCTTATCATTTACTTGGTATTACATTTTTTCTACACCTTTATTTTAAGGAGTTTTTCGTTAAGAAGACACTCTGTGAAAGGTATTGGTAACCATTTGTGTATTCACTGGTACAGTAGCAATAGAAAGTTAATTTGCACAGAATTGTTAAGTGGTGCCATGTACGCTTAAAGAGTACTTGAAGTAGTTGTTAGGATCTTAGTCAAAATGTCTGAATGGTGTGTAAACTGCTTTCAGCATTGTATCCTATTTTTTTACATAGAAAGCAGTTGTTTATCCAGTCAAGATGAGGCTATTATCTTACTTGGCACAGTCACAGGTGCTAGTTGCTCCTGAGTACATGCATAACCGTCCATGTTGATATAGTACAGTCATGGCTTTATAGGTCAGAAAAATACCTAAGAGATTTTTCTATAGTTTACGATGAATCTTAAGATGAAACCACTTGAATTTAATGCATCAACTACTTATAACTGCAACTAAATGCTTAAAAATCAGTTGCTTAGTTATTACCTGTGTAAGGATTTCTATTAGAAAGATCTTATAGAGCAATTATACCAGTTTTACACGTGGTTTATACTAAGCGAAGGTTGCTCCACGATGTGACATGGAGAGGTCTTACTGTAGCTCATCGTCAGTCTTATTACCCAGTATTCAGTTCGCATTATCAGGAACATGTAATTGCACAAGTATTCCTTTTTAAGTATGCAGTGTTTTTTATATTGACTCATGAATATAGTGCTTCATAATGAAATTAAATAGGCTATCACGAATACGTATCAGATTTTTTTTTTCAAAAGTGGCAGAGTTAAGGGTTAGGAAACTGTAATAAGTGTTTTAACCAATCCAAGCAGTGAAAAAAATCCTGTTTTTCTTCTAAGAAATGGATGAAATTAATTGTGGTAATTTAATCAGTCAAGTGAGATAAAATTCTAAGCTTCCACAGAGCTGACCAGAAGTTATCGTGTATTTCATGAAATTTTGCCAAGACTTTTATTGTCTTGGAATGTTTTTCTCAATAAATTATTTTTAAAATAAGTCATAGATACAATTCTTTCGTACTGAAAACTCTCCTCATCAAGATCTATCGTAGATAATAGTACAAAGACTTAATTTAATCAATAACCCCCAAACTCAAGCTTTTAGAAAATTCTATTATAATTTGTCGAAGAGTTATATCATTGGTTCGTTAGTGTAATAACAGTTCCCTTTACTACGATAGGCTATATTGAACTCTGTCATTCCTTTTCACTATAACTTTCTTCAACCATGTTCATATAATATTTTTTTTAAAGAAGTGCAAAAGTGAGACATCCTATTTTTAGCTAGGTACTGTTGACAGAATTATTATTATTATTATTATCAATTATTATTATTATTATTATTACTAGCCAAGCTACAGCCCTAGTTGTAAAAGCAGGATGCTATAAGCCCAAGGGCTCCAACAGGGAAAAGTAGCTGGTATAGATTGAAAAGGATAGATAAAACTACTACTATTTAATTTCTTGAATCATGAAAATTGTACATGTTAACATATTGCATTACAGTTTTTAAAAGTATCTGCAACCCTTAAAACCTGCCCTAGATACAAGATACAAGACTTTTTTTATTGAGTACTTTCTCTTAAAAACGTTCCCCGAAATGTGCACGTCTGACCAGAAAACAATGTACAGTATCTTAAACAGTTCATTATATATCAAGGACACCCATGGGTACCTGAAGAAGATTGTTATTTTACACATATTTTTTTTTTTCTTCACATAACCACATCTAAATTTGCTGCTATAAGAGTTTTTATAATGAAACAGGTCCAACTGTTAATTATCATGTGTTTGTACTGTATATAATATAGATACCTAAAGCAGTCATTCTTGGCCCTAGATTTTACATGAGTCATTTGTAATTGTTAATTGTTAGGTGAATAGAATTAAGTTTGTGGTCTTGTGATCAACCTAAGTCTTTTTCAATAAAACCAGAGGAAATATATGATTGTTTGAATGACCGTGAATTCTGATGAAAACTTGAATGTAATTCTTTATTACTTTACTTCCACAGTATGTTGCATAGAGAAGCAGTTTAAAAGAGTGTGTTGAGGAAGATGTTTACAAATATATTTTATAGTTCCAGTTTAACCTGACAAGTAAAGAAATAGGTTATTGGAGGTGTTTTTCAAGATTATCTTCTGGGATCTGGATGTAGATCATAGACTGTTCAGGTAAGCTTAAAGAATTCATAAAAGTTGTAATTTTTTACTCATGGTGTGGTCCAAAGGATTTTTTTTCTACAAATAGACGGTGAAATTGAGCAAGACAGAGGAGTTGGACTGGAAGAGGACTGATGGAAAACAAAAGGTAGATGGAATGTTTATAAAATGAAATCTGATTATAGTCACCTGATGTTCATAATCCTTCTCTCTTGAAGCTGGTTAATGTTGGGGTCTACCCTAAAATTAAAATATATCCTTTTTTTTTACCTTTAAAAAAGCCCTTCTCTCTAGAGGAATATTGTCTATATGGTGGCACATGGCAATACTTAAGTGTGGGTATGTACTCAAGGGCAAAATCTATCGGTGCCCAGTATCCATGAATCCTTATGACACCAAGGAGTGAAAGACGATGAAGTAGTGATGTCCGACACAACATACATTAGCACCCCCACTTAAATTTTACCAATCCCTGTGTACATAGAGTACAGGTCAGTAAGCTTAAGGTGAATGTTCAAAATTCAGACACCAGTGTATTTTGGGCTTCGAAAGTAGATTAGTAAAGCGAATTATCGTAGACTCTTCAATGTACAGTTTTTAAGTTACAGTACCT
The DNA here is from genome assembly GCF_036898095.1 of Palaemon carinicauda. Classification (NCBI taxonomy): domain Eukaryota; kingdom Metazoa; phylum Arthropoda; class Malacostraca; order Decapoda; family Palaemonidae; genus Palaemon; species Palaemon carinicauda. Next base: position 65,809,377 of record NC_090761.1, on the reverse strand, counting down.
GTACTTGATTATCATATATCTTTAAAAGAGTATCGGTAATTTTTTTTAGATAAACTTGTTTTATCTTTATATTTCTAAACTAAACCCTTCAAACCAATCTTGTGAGAGTCAGATGCCCTGGCTGAGTGATGTGGTTAAACTACCTAAACATAACAATAATATAAAGTAGTTTAACAGACCAGTGAACTCTATATCTAGATTTACAGGGTTGCTTTGGAGAATTCTTTTGAAGGGTGAGTGTTTAACTAGGTAAAATTAAACTGGTCAGATATAATTACAACTGAATTACACTACCATACAGTTTGAGACCATGGAGATCTATGTCTACTGTACTAGATCTTGCCATATGGATATTTCTGTAGGTAAAAGATGAAAATTGGTGTACGTAAGTTCGACTTGAAATTAGGTCAATAAAATGAGAACGTGTGAAATGTGAAAATGATGCTGCGGGTAGAAAAAGAGATACTGTTCAATACCTTTACAGTAATACCTTGGCATACAAGCAACTTTTGATATGAGCTTACTAATTTGAATTGGGTTATGAGTATTGCTTCTGTCTGCGAGGAGAAATTTTGTCCTGTATGGACATTTTATATGGATAAGTAGCCTAGCACGAAATCAGCCACGGTGCTCATATGCCATTCACGATGTGTTCATGTGATTTTTACTTTATATGCCATTTTAGATAAAAAGCAAAAGCAGTTGTCTGTAGATAGGTTCCTTGTCAAAATTGATCGTAAGATTATGAACAAAATACAACCAAGTGTCCATAAGTTTAGTGATTCAGTTAGTGATAGTGAGTGTTGCTCAAGAAAGAGAACTGATATTTTTAAATATTTAACTTAGCCGGTGAATATATAATAGCTGCTGCTCAGCGGCTCGACAGAAAACACACTCAAAAACTCGCGAGCGATCGCTATGAAGGTTGCGGGTGTGCCCACCAGCGCCAACTATCGGCCAGATACCACTCTTGCATGTAAACAAACCCTTCAATTCTTCTCTGTCGACCTTGACGACAAGACGTATCAATACTCGCTGTATAACCTGGAGTTTTCTCAACATCTTTGGTGAAGTATGTACTTCATTTTGGTTTGAGCTTTCGCAGTGCAGGTGTTTTTCCTCAACTTAAACTCTTGAACTCTTTATTGAACAGATTTAATTGTTGATGACTTGGATTGTTTTTTGGACTTTCTTTGACTAATTCAAAATGGCTGACCCTTCACAAGTACCTAGATTTCGTAAGTGTAATGCTAGTGACTGTAATAGGCGTCTTCTAAAGGCATCTCTCGACCCACATACTGTGTGTTCCAATTGTTGGGGTAAAACCTGTCAATTGGGAGATCGGTGTGAGGAGTGCGTGGGCCTTTCGGAATTCGATTGGCTCGAATGCGATAAGTATGCACGTAGGCTAGAGAGAGATAGGGTAAGGAGGAGTTCCTCTAGGTCAGTAGATTTTTCCTCTCCACATGCCCCTGAACCTAATCCTTCCCCTGTAGTGGTTGTATCTAACCCCCCTTCTGGCACTCAGGAACCATCTATGCAAGACATGTTACGTGCTATTCATGCCTTGGGGGAAAGAGTTGACGCGTTAGCAACTGATCGTAATCAACTCATGGCTGACGTGAAAGAGCTTAAGTGTCAGAGTGCCACAGCGGAAAATAGTGGGAAAGTGATTAGTGCGCAAAGTGTTGTGAACAGTGTTGCGACCGAGGGTTCGTCTGTTCGTGCCTGTCGTTCACCTAGTCCGAGACCTCTTGCAAGCTCCCAAGCCCAGGGGAGAAGTAATGTCGTACAACTTATGGGTTCGAGAGGCCTTGATCAGCGAACAGACGTTCCCTCTATGGTATCAGGCGTATCTCACCAAGATCGCCCCTACCATAAGACGAGAGAGCCCATTTTCTCCTCGTCTTCCGAAGGCTTTTCGCACAAGAAACCGTGGAGCAAGGTTTCTAGGCCCCTTAAGCGAAAGTCGGTCCCTTCAGGACAGGTCCAGCGTCCTGGATGTAGTCATTGGGACAGTTCTGACCCATTGCAGTCATCGGATGACTGCTCGCCGCCTAAGCAAGGCAAGGTTGTGCCGTCTCAGACGTTAACCCCGTCGTTTACCGCACCCATTCCCGTGGACCCTAAATGGGTTATACTGCAGGACATGCAGACTAAGCTCGCCTCCCTTATGGAAGACTATTCTGCCGATAAGGTTCCCGTTGAGCCTAGCCGTTTATCTCATCGAGATCCTGGCCTTCAGCCGCCCAAACGAACCTTTGTGCATCCTGTTGACGTTGGCGTAGCCAAGTCACGTCAGTCACGTTATTTAGAACCTCACTCGATGCGGTCTCGTGTGGATTTTCAGCCGCATGTGGACGTTAGGCCACTTACTAATGCTCCTGTTGACGTTCAGGACGTTCGCCAACCATCGGAGTTGACTTGTTTTGACGCTGAGCGTCAACCACCGCAGTCTAGAGTTGTTTTGACTGCTCAGACTAGGCAGTCAAAACAGTCTCGAGTGGACGCCGTGCGTCCTCACGCACCTGTTGTTGTTGACAGTTCACAGACTGTCAAGCAGTTACATGACGTTGCGTCCTGGTCCGCTACTAATGCACCAGTGTGTGTGGACGCTGCGTGTCAAGCATTGCCAACCCCTTTGCTTGTTTCTCAGCAGTTGTCAGATGAGGATTCTTCAGATGAGGACGTTGCTGACCCTCAGCCTGAGGATCATCCTTCAGATGTAGATGAATCCAGAACAGTTCCTCCATCAATGGACTTTAAGAAAGTCATGTTAATTATTAAGGAGTTGTTTCCCGATCACTTCGTCTCTGTTGCTCCTCGTTCGGCGCCGTCTGAGTTTGTTCTAGGCGTACCTGCTGACATGCCAGCCTTTACAAAACTTGTGCTCTCTCGCTCATCCAAGAGAGCTTTACGGCTTTTAGGCGACTGGTTGGAAACCAAGAGGAGTTTGGGGAAGACGGCCTTTGCCTTCCCTCCATCTAAACTCTCGTCTAGATCGAGCGTCTGGTATGCCACGGGAGAAGTTCTCGGCTTGGGAGTCCCTGCCTCTGCCCAGGGCGACTTCTCAAGCCTTGTAGACTCTCCCCGCCGCCTAGCCATGAGACGCTCGAAGATTAGTTGGTCCTCCTCGGACCTTGACCATCTGCTGAAAGGCATTTATAGAGCCTTTGAAGTTTTCAACTTCCTTGACTGGTGTTTGGGAGCCTTAAGTAAGAAAATCTCATCGGCTGATAGAGATGTCTCCGTACTTATTATGTCCTGCATGGATAAAGCCATCCGCGATGGTTCCAATGAGCTCTCCTCCTCTTTTACGTCGGGAGTCCTTAAGAAGCGAGAGTCCCTTTGCTCTTTTCTGTCGGCAGGAGTTACTCCCTGTCAAAGATCTGAACTGCTCTTTGCTCCCTTATCTAAGTTTTTTGTTCCCGGAACATTTGGTTAAGGACATAGCTTTGTCACTCGTGCAGAAGGACACCCATGACTTGGTTGCGTCCTCTGCTCGCAAAGGGACTCCTTCGACATCCTTTTCTGCAAGACCTAGGATAGACACTCCGGTGTCCAGATTTATTCCGCCCTTTCGTGGCAGAGCTCCCAGCAGGGGAAGTACTCGTGCCGAGGGAAAGAGAGGAAAGAAGAGAGGAGCCAAGTCCTCACGTGGCAGAGTCTGACTGCCCGCAGCCTCAGACAGCAGTAGGTGCCAGACTCAAGAACTTCTGGCAAGCCTGGGAGAAGAGGGGCGCAGACCAACAATCTGTGAGGTTGCTCAGAGAGGGGTACAAAATTCCATTTGTACACAAACCTCCTCTAGCGACTTCCCCCATCGACCTCTCTCCCAGGTACCGAGAGGAGTCAAAGAGACAAGCCCTGAAACTATAAGTGTCTCTTTTGCTAGAGAAGGGAGCGGTGGTGAAAGTCTCGGACCTTCAATCACCGGGGTTTTACAACCGTCTCTTCCTAGTACCGAAGAAGACAGGAGGTTGGAGACAGGTGCTAGACGTCAGTGCACTAAACGTCTTTGTTACGAAGACAAAGTTCACCATGGAGACCACGAAATCAGTCTTAGCAGCGGTCAGAAAGGGAGACTGGATGGTCTCTCTCGACCTAAGAGACGCATACTTCCACATCCCCATACACTCAGATTCCCAACCTTTTCTGAGGTTTGTTTTCAACAATGTGGTTTACCAGTTTCGGGCCCTGTGCTTTGGCCTAAGTCCTGCTCCTCTTGTGTTTACGAGGCTTATGAGGAATGTTGCAAAATTCCTCCATTTATCGGGAATCCGAGCCTCCCTATACTTGGACGACTGGCTTCTCAGAGCCTCGTCCAGTCATCGCTGTCTGCAGGATCTTCATTGGACATTGGATCTGACCAAGGAATTGGGACTTTTGGTCAACCTGGAAAAGTCCCAGCTGATTCCATCCCAAACTATACTGTATTTAGGGATGGAGATTCGCAGTCCAGTTTTTCGGGCTTTTCCGTCTGCCCCCCGAATAGAGCAAGCCCTGCTCAAAGTCCAACTGATGTTGAAGAGAGAACGTTGCTCAGTCAGGAATTGGATGAGTCTAGTAGGAACTCTATCATCCCTGGAGCAGTTTGTCTCGCTAGGAAGGCTACACCTTCGACCTCTCCAGTTCCATCTAGCTTTTCACTGGAAAAAGGACAAGACGTTAGAGACGGTCTCAATCCCGATCTCCGAACCAGTAAAGGCATGCCTGAATTGGTGGAACGACAATATCAGTCTGAGAGAGGGACTTTCCCTAGCAGTTCAGAACCCAAACCACGTACTATTCTCGGACGCGTCGGATTTGGGTTGGGGTGCGACCCTGGACGGTCGGGAATGCTCAGGTCTGTGGACCTCAAGTCAGAGGAGCATGCACATCAACGGCAAGGAGCTTTTGGCAGTCCACCTGGCCTTGATGAACTTCAAGAGTCTCCTTCGAAACAAGGTGGTAGAGATCAACTCCGACAATACCACAGCCTTGGCATACATTTCCAAGGAAGGAGGCACCCACTCCCTGACGCTGTACGAGATCGCAAGGGACCTGCTCATTTGGTCAAGAGATCGAGGCATCTCCCTGTTAACGAGGTTTATCCAGGGCGACTTGAACGTCTTAGCAGACTGCCTCAGTCGGAGGGGTCAGGTAATTCCTACGGAATGGACCCTCCACAAGGACGTGTGCAAGAGTCTTTGGGCGACTTGGGGTCAACCCACCATAGACCTCTTTGCAACCTCGATGACCAAGAGACTTCCAATCTATTGCTCTCCAGTCCCAGACCCAGCAGCAATACACATAGACGCATATCTTCTAGATTGGTCTCATCTGGACCTATATGCATTCCCACCATTCAAGATTGTCAACAAGGTACTGCAGAAGTTCGCCTCTCACGAAGGGACAAGGTTGACGTTAGTTGCTCCCCTCTGGCCCACGAGAGAATGGTTCACCGAGGTACTTCGATGGCTGGTAGACTTTCCAAGAAGTCTTCCTCTAAGAGTAGACCTGTTACGTCAGCCCCACGTAAAGAATGTACACCAAAGCCTCCCCGCTCTTCGTCTGACTGCCTTCAGACTATCGAAAGACTCTCTAGAGCTAGAGGCTTTTCGAAGGAGGCAGCCAGTGCGATTGCAAGAGCGAGGAGAGCTTCTACCATTAGAGCATACCAGTCGAAGTGGGAAGTCTTCCGAGACTGGTGCAAGTCAGCATCTGTATCCTCGTCCAGTACCTCTGTAGCCCAAATCGCTGATTTTCTCTTACACCTGAGAAAAGTTCGCTCCCTTTCAGCTTCCACGATCAAGGGCTACAGGAGCATGTTGGCTTCGGTCTTCCGGCATAGAGGCTTAGATCTTTCCAACAATAAAGATCTACAAGATCTCCTTAAGTCTTTTGAAACCTCTAAGGAACGTCGTTTGGCTACTCCTGGATGGAACTTAGACGTGGTCCTAAGGTTCCTCATGTCAGACAGGTTTGAGCCATTACATTCAGCCTCCCTGAAGGATCTCACTCTTAAGACTCTTTTCCTGGTGTGCTTGGCCTCGGCTAAAAGAGTCAGTGAACTTCATGCCTTCAGTAAGAACATCGGCTTTTCTACAGAAAAAGCCACTTGTTCTCTTCAACTGTGTTTCCTGGCCAAGAATGAACTGCCTTCTCGTCCTTGGCCTAAATCTTTTGATATTCCTTGCTTATCAGAGATCGTAGGCAACGAACTGGAAAGAGTGTTATGTCCCGTTAGAGCTCTTAAGTTCTATTTAGCTCGTACTAAGCCATTACGAGGTAAATCTGAAGCGTTATGGTGTTCGGTTAAGAAACCATCCTTACCTATGTCAAAGAATGCTTTGTCATATTTTATCAGATTTTTAATACAAGAAGCTCATTCCCACTTGAGTGAGGAAAATCAATCTTTGCTTAAGGTTAAGACGCACGAAATTAGAGCTATAGCAACCTCCGTGGCCTTCAAGCAAAATAGATCTCTGCAAAGTATCATGGACGCGACTTTTTGGAGAAGCAAGTCAGTGTTCGCGTCATTTTACTTGAAAGATGTCCAGACTCTTTACGAGGACTGCTACACACTGGGTCCATTCGTAGCAGCGAGTGCAGTAGTGGGTGAGGGTTCTACCACTACACTTCCCTAATTCCAATATCCTTTTTAATCTGTTTCTTGAAATGTTTTTAATATTGTTTTTTATGGGTTGTACGGAAGGCTAAGAAGCCTTTCGCATCCTGGTTGATTTGGCGGGTGGTCAAAGTCATTTCTTGAGAGCGCCCAGATTAGGGGTTTGATGAGGTCCTGTTAGTATGGGTTGCAACCCTTTATACTTCAGCTCCTGGGAGTCTTTCAGCATCCTAAGAGGATCGCTGGGCTTCGTGAGGAAGACAGACTTACAAGGCAGAGTAATCGTCTAAGTCAACTTCCTTACCAGGTACCTATATATTTTGGTTTTGTTATATTGATAACTGTCAAAAACTCTTAGCTTATACGCTGTAAACTTAATTAACTCTGGTCTCTACCCACCGCCTTGGGTGTGAATCAGCTATTATATATTCACCGGCTAAGTTAAATATTTAAAAATGATATTTTAATTATAAAATAAATTTTTGAATATACTTACCCGGTGAATATATAAATTAAAGGCCCTCCCTTCCTCCCCAATAGAGACGCAGCGGGACGAGAAGAATTGAAGGGTTTGTTTACATGCAAGAGTGGTATCTGGCCGATAGTTGGCGCTGGTGGGCACACCCGCAACCTTCATAGCGATCGCTCGCGAGTTTTTGAGTGTGTTTTCTGTCGAGCCGCTGAGCAGCAGCTATTATATATTCACCGGGTAAGTATATTCAAAAATTTATTTTATAATTAAAATATCATTTTACTAAAAACACTCATGGAGGGAAATTCTTCTTCTTAGCAATAACCCCCCTCCTCTTCCTCCTCCTCCTTCTCTTGTCTCCCTCACGACACCTATAAGGTACAGCGTGAGTTAATCTGTCAATTACTTCTATTTTTCCATATGAATTGTTCAATTTTATTCATTTCTAATGTTACGGGTTAAAAATTGTTCAATAAATACCATTACAAAACCTTTAAAGATTAATGTAGGCCTATATGTAGTTATGGGATTGAAGAATGCATAGTGTGAATTTTGTTTATATCTCGTGTAAAATTGTTTTAGATTACGAGCATTTCAGGTTGCTAGCTCTCTCCTAAAACGAATTAAACTTGTAAACCGAGGTACTACTGTACTTATGGTCATGTGAGTGATGAGTCATGCTGCAAACATTAACACATACAAGTAGGCCTACTGTTTGGTATGATTCTCCCTAGTGATTTATGCCCCTCTGGGTAAATTAGACAAGGATTTTATTTTTCATTAATTTTTTTCCATAAATGATCAGATTGATGGGCGAAGTGTTTTGTGGAGATCATATTACAGATGGGGAATTTGCCTAAATGAGATGTTGTTCAGTTGAGACCTATAATCTGCAAGATCAAAAAGTTTTGGAGTAAGAAGCTGTAAGGAGAGAGGAGTAATTAATCAGAAAAACATTGGATACAGAACTATTTGAATGAAGGGTAATACAAAGGCATAGATAAAGATCCAGAAGAGATGAGAATGCAAGCATAATTTACAAAAAAAAAAGATAATAGAACATACTCTGACTCTAATCCTGTAAAAATAAATTTTAAGTTCAAGATTTAAATGATGTTAGTGATAACTAGAACATGAATGAGGATAGACTCGGAGCCATATCACCCGTTGGAATGTGGCTAATGCAATCCTTGCAACCAAGGATCAAATTCATGTCACTTTGGTGTTTAAATAGGGAGCCATTTATGAAAAAGAACTGCATCACTATTCAATGAAACTGAGAAATATTCCAACCGGGATCTTTGCCTAGTCTTGAAGAATCTATCTAAGCCTCACTGCTGGTTTTATGCTGAAGGTGGTGTATTTCCCTACATTTGCTTCTCAGAGATGGACTGGTGAAATTTACACTTATCATAAGGGTTATGCAATCTTATGATTTTTCTTCTGTAGGATTGTAATTTTTACTTTATTTTGGGGTGAAGATTCAAACTCCAGGTAGTCGGATCTATTCAAGAGCACCTTTCTCATCACTTCTCTGGCATCTGTCATTAACAACAAAGAGAAAGGTCTCACAGGTCATCCTCATTGTGTCAGGTGGCATCACAGCACAATTAAGACTTCCAGTCCACTTTAGCCTCATGAAAATATTTTGGATATACACACTATTTTAGATGCTGTTACCGGAAGGTGCCAACCTACTTTTGTAAGGTTTTAATTTAGAGACTTAATGATTCAGTGAATTAATACGTATTCAATGACACCGGTATTAAGTGGGGTTTCCACGGTCGAACGGTTTGTTGAAGTCTGTTGTCGAACCTGCTTGTCAGACGGTTCGAAGAAGTGGAGTCAGCCACAAATGCATAAGGTTGTGAACAATGAAGCCCCATCTACAAAAGTCAGGTGAGAAGAGACTTTCTTTGAACCGTTCAACAAACACTTGTCTGTCAAACTGCTCGACCTTGTAAACCCGCCATTAGGAATGAGTCAAGTTCGACTTCTGGGGAAAGACCTCGGTGTATCATCTTCACCTTCCTAGTATTCTCATCTCTCTTGCAAATGACATCCTAGAGATGTAAACCTTTTGACTTGTTGGCTTCTATTTTTTGCATATATAGAAAGCTGAGGTTTCCTGTACAAGTAATCTGAGCTCTTTCTACTGTGGTTTTGAAAGATAATTTGGATGGTGGTACCTGGAGGGACCAACCCACCTTTGCAAAGTTTTACTTTTGGAATTTAATTCACCCGTGGATCAACAAGTAATACAGAACATTGTGTAAAACAGCCCATTCTCCAGAAAACTACCTTTTGAAACTTAAGCCCTAGTAAGTCTATGTGTAATAAGAATACTAATTGAAACAATTCTATCAACAATTACTGAACTTTAAAAACTGTCTTTACCCCTCATCAGCTAACTTCTAAAGCATACATATTTAAGCTTTATCATTAGTCAAGTCAGAGGGAGTTTTATACTCGAGTTAACTTGAACAAGCTTAGAGTTAGTGTCGAAATTTAGGAAGACGGTGCCATTCTTATTTTATTTCCTGAAAGAGCAATAGCCATCAGTAAACAAGTATCAAGTTTCAAAATTATACAGTAGGTAAATGTTTTAGCAACTGTAGAGCATTGGATTGTATTTATTGTCATCTGCACTTCTGCCGTCATCCATAAGAGGTACTGTACAGTATTAGACAAATTCTGCTTCATGGGGAATAATACAATAATGTACAGTACTGCGATGCCTTGTGATGTTGTGACACATCTGACGAAGCCCAACAAATAAGGCTTTATTTAGAAAATTCACAATTGTATTTGGAACAAAATGAAGAGATATCTTAGGTAAGTAAACAAATAAACATTGCATGCATGATACAAACCATACAATTTCACCAAACTTTCTCCTCGTTTGGATAACCACACATACAAAATGTGTTCCACAGTAGTCAAAGGTTTAACAGAGTTGTAGGTTGAGGTGAACAATAGGTTTGCTCTGTCTGTTGTACCATTGCAGTTAATGTTTCAAATTCAGTAGCTCTGGTGATGGACTTAGAAAATCTTTGATATCCATACTGGGTTCAGAAAGTTGACAGTTATGTTTCTAGGGTACCATTGTTATCCATTGATTGGGCTTCAATCTAGGTGGAGCCGTTGTCAGCTACGCCGGTTTTGATGTTTGATCCTGATGACCCACATGGCACCTGGTTCCATACGGATACATTGTCAACCTTGCCGTCAGTGTGTCGAACATAGATAAAATAAGGATTCGCCTTGATAGTTCTACTGGCTTGACCAGGGAATCAAACTTCGAGCTGCGAGAGTAGCATCTCGGAAGCACATTCCTGGGTGAAATCAGCCGTGAAGGTGTCGAGTGTCTGGACACAGACTGTTTAGAATAGCCAATTGGCCTTGCATGTGGAGTGATGTTTCTTGTAGTGCAGAGCAGTGATCTGATGGAGTGCAGAACATCTTGCAGGACTAAATCCCACAGTCCCTTGCTCAGTTTTCCACTCTTGGATGCTAAAGTGACAGTGTGACATATGATTCTGTCATATTGCACTGTGCGTTTCCCTACGGGGAATAAGAGCATTTTACATCTTGCTGGGATTCCTAAGTTTAAGATTAGAAATAGGAATTACAAAATTAATGCTTGCAATTCTGAGAACTGCTCAGTCTGAAAGCACACCATATTCCATAATGAACAAACTCACTTTAATATTACTGCAGACTTATTATACAATATATCTTTTACTTCATGACTTGCTGATGCTTCAATACTTTAGTTAGTATGATTTGAATTAGATTAAGATTAAGTATTGCAGAGTGAATTATATCTTATTTCAACTTGAAGTTAATACATGACATCCTGTTCAATGTAATTTTATGATAGTATCAGAATTATTCAAGCGCAAATTACAATATAAATGACAAGATGAAAATGAGTCATTGGTGAAAGCCTTAGTCGAATGAACGAGAATTTGGTGTTTGACTTTCTTCTCTCCAAAATCATAGGTTCATAACTCTAGTCTGGTAAGTGATGCTGGAGGAAAAATTTAGAAGACATTGTGTGTGTGCGTGTATGTGTTTGATTGTGAACAGGTTCCTGGCCACAATTTTAATTGTAGAGTAATGAAACATGGAGAGTAATGAAACATGCTGTTATATAAAAAGCTGGGAATGATTGAATTTTGGAAGGTCAAGGTCACAGTCAAGCAAAATGTCCAATTCATGTAATTAGCCATAAGTTTGGACATTGTTTTCACAGAGACTTCAAACTTGGTTCATATTTAAGTGTATGAAAATCCGCGCCAATTAATACATGTTAAGGTCAAAGATCAAGGTCGAGCAAAACGTCAAGAAATAAGCTGCCACAGCGGAGATCTGCGCTACCGAGTGCCCCTTTAATTTCCTTTAAATTTCCTTTTATTTATTTTCTCATAAGAACATTTTATTTCAAGGGGGCTTCCTAAGCAAGTCAGTGGCCTTCAAGTCTGGTTTGATTGAATTTTTTTACAATAGTAAGTCATAATAGTAATGATAAAAACAGTAAAAATGTTGGCATCATCTCTTCAATGTTCTTAAGCCATATTATCCCTTTGGGCTATTTATGATACAGTGTCAAGCCTTAGCTTGTGATCTTGCCAACACAGAGATGTCATATTGATGTACAGTACAGTATACCGTGTAATACTGTGGGTAGATGCATTTGTTCATTATTAAATGGTGTTGCAATTAGCATGAGAGTTATCGCTCTTATTGTTCTTGATATATTATCTTAACATGCCTTTGGGACAATGTGATATACTTATTAGGGGTGGGTTGCTATATACAGTAAATTAATCAAATGTTTTTATTGGTGCTTCAGTGCCTTGGCAAGACTGAGCTATCCATTTAATGTTAGAAACAATTTACCATTCTTTTGCACGGTTGTGCACGATGCTTCGGAATTAATACAAGTGAGAGTTAACCATTTGTCTTAAAAATGAATCTAAATCAAGAGCTATTTTCTAAATTTTCCCCCCAGCATCGCTTACCAGACTGAAGTTAAGAACCTACGACTTCAATTATTCTTTTTGTGTAAAGAAATTATACGAAATCTCAACTTGACAAAAACGAATATCTGAGTTCCAAAAATAAATA
>NC_090761.1:65772162-65792162 GCF_036898095.1 Palaemon carinicauda | reverse complement strand
TAATCTTTCTAATGCTCACGAGCCATTTAGCAGTAGTGTATGCACAACCACATTATATATACACACACACACGCATATATATATATATATATATATATATATATATATATATATATATATATATATATATATATATATATATATATATATATATATATATATATATATATATATATATACTTACCTAATATCAAGTGAAACTTGGATAACACATTTCTCCTTATCCATCATATAGAACAGAACGTACAATTGTCTATAGGCCTACGCTGACTGTATATTTTTTATTGGATTATTTAAATTAACGGGTCTGTATAAACTCTTTTAAGTTTGGATAACCTAAAGTACCCACGAAAATGGGTTCAACTACAACAATTTCTCGAATTTAGAAAAATTAAACCTAGAAATGATTATACTCGTAATTTAACAAATTATATAACAAAGGCATGGCGTAATTTCCACTACGACTTCAATTACTAACATGAGATCAATCGTTCTGATCACGTTCATTGCATTCTCAATAATCTTAATAAATAGCATGATCAATGTTTGCCATTTTAAATCTCTGTAATCCCATTTGCTTGGCGTTCCCTCAAGTCACACCGTATATATTTTTGTACATTTTCCGCTTTGTTTTTAAGGAATTATTGAAAACCGTAAGATATTCTTGATCATTAAAATCTACATTTTTTTTTACATTCAATTATAACACCAGGAAACTAATGATTTATTCATATATGTAGCCGCTTCCTGGAATTTTTTATAACATTTCCTTCTTTTACACCTTCACAGATGCTTTCTTGGGCCTTAAACAACTCCAATATTACTCATTATTATTATTATTATTATTATTACTTACTAAGCTACAACCCTAGTTGGAAAAGCAGTATGCTATAAGCCCAGGGGCTCCAACAGGGAAAATAGCTCATTACGGAAAGGAAAAAAGGAAAATAAAATATTCTAAGAAGAGTAACAACAATAAATATCTCCTATATAAACTATAAAAACTTTAACAAAACAAGAGGAAGAGAAATAAGATAGGAGAGTGTGCTCGAGTGTACCCTCAAGCAAGAGAACTCTAACCCAAGACAGTGAAAGGCCATGGTACAGAGGCTATGGCACTACCCAAGACTAGAGAACAGTGGTTTGATTTTGGAGTGTCCTTCTCCTAGAAGAGCTGCTTACCATAGCTAAAGAGTCTCTTCTACCCTTACCAAGAGGAAAGTGGCACTGAACAATTACAGTGCAGTAACCCCTTGGGTGATGAAGAATTGTTTGGTAATCTGTGTTGTCAGGTGTAGGAGAATAGAGGAGAATATGTAAAGAATATGCCAGACTATTCAGTGTGTATGTAGGCAAAGGGAAAATGAACCGTAACCAGAGAGGAGGATCCAATGTAGTACTGTCTGGCCAGTCAAAAGACCCCATAACTCTCTAGCGGTAGTATCTCAACGGGTGGCTGGTGCTATAGAAATCTGTCTGCAATTGATATCTTTTCTATTCATATTTATTCACGTGATTATAAAATCATGTAAGTCAACACAGAGCCTGTCAAATTCTAAATTACTGGGGAATGGGCCTACTATCTTTATTTTAATCTTTTTATGAAAAATGTGTGGAAATACTGAAGCTTATTTTAGACTTATCTTTTTAGAAAGTGTTATAATAGTGACCTGAAAACTATTAAGCCTGAATACAAATGCTAGCGAAATAACTGATAACGATACAGAGCAAAATGTTAACTGGAAAGGAATTATTTTTTCATACACCAAGGCCCGCCTGAACAGACCTTTAGTGTTTGATGGAGGGCGAGAAATAAACCTCTAAAAGTAAAGTAAGTAAGTATGCCTAACTTTATAGCAACGCTAATCTAAATGCTATGAGGTTATGCACGCACGAGTGAAAAGCTGACAAAACCAAAAAAAACAAAAGAAGTTCCTAGTTGCAGCCACGCCCACTTTCCTCTCAATCAACGAGATCGCAAGGGATTTACTATAGCCAAAAATAACATCAGTCATGATTTTCAAGGATTACATTCATAACCAGGAAAGTGAATGATGATCTGGTTGCCGGCCTTACTTAGCATATTGTTGGGTTCAAACGATTTTATGCTGGAGGTGAACCGAGAATGGCATATAGCGCATGCGTAGCAAGATGGATAATAATAAATAATCCTTGGGTTTCCATTTCATTCAGCAGAAAGGGAAAGGAGGTGTCGCCATCTGTAGGGCGTCTGGGAAGGCAGGGAGGCGGCGCGTCGTCTGCTAGCAGGGTTGCCAGGTTTTCCAAATGAGAAAAGGCCAACGTCTGATTAACTGGAGCTTTAAAAGGCCAACCTAATTGTGAAAAAAGGCCGAAAATATATCATTTAGGACTAACCAATTTCAAAAGGCCAAAATTAGGTGTCTAGCACGAAAAAAGGACAATTTTGGAGTTCTGGCAAGAAAAAGGCCAACCTGGCAACCCTGTCTGCTAGGCGGGTCAACGCGGTAACAAACGTCAGTGTGGTCTTGGCGCTCCTTGTGGAAGGGTGGTCCGTGCGCGTGGATGTGTCGCGTCTGGAATTAAACTAATTCGATTTCTGTTTCCATTTGGTGACTCATTCTACCCGTGATTTGCAATCGTGGTGTTATTTTTTTTGCTGGCTTTGGATTATCCACCTTGAAAAGAGGACGTTGGCAACCGCAACCATGGCTGTTTTAAAGGTAAGGCTTAAGAAAAGGGTGGAAGAAAGGGAGAGAGAGAAAAGGGCCGCTTGCCATGGGCAAGAGGAGCGTCGCATTTTGAACATGTTATGCATTTTGTATTTTCCAAAGGCATCATGTAGCTTCTCCGAGCTCTTATCTCAAGCAGAATTTGCTCGAGTGCTTGTTTATTGTTAATTTGTTCTCTTCATTTATTTATTTCCTTATTTCCTTTCCTCACTGGGCTATTTTTCCCTGTTGGAGCCCCTGGGCTTATAGCATCTTGCTTTTCCAACTAGGGTTGTAGCTTGGATAGTAATAATAATAATAATACGGGAGAATTATCATCTGGCAGTAGATAGAATGTCGAGCAGGGTCGCTAGGGATTGAGTTAATTGTTATGCTTACCCTCCACGAAGACGAACCCTAAGGGCATTGCATTTAAGGCTTAATCGTGCTTCCCCTCTGCATTGTTCGGTGGCAGTTGCCACTCCCGTCTTGAGCCGGCTTAGTTCAACGGTGCTTTTTTTTTAATTTCATAACTTAATTCTAATGGCTGTCAATTGAACCGGCACTGAAGCATGCAACAACCGTATTATTATTATTATTATTATTATTATTACTACTACTACTACTGATTGCTAGGCTACAGCCCAATATGTAAAGGCCGGATCTTGTAAGCCTAAGGGCTCCAACAGGGAAAAATAGCCCAATGAGGAAAGCAAATAAAATTATAATTGAAGTAATGCTCAATTGAACCGGCACTGAAGCATGCAACAACCGTATTATTGTTATTATTATTACTACTACTACTAATTGCTAGGCTAAAGCCCAATATGTAAAGGCCGGATCTTGTAAGCCTAAGGGCTCCAACAAGGAAAAATAGCCCAATGAGGAAAGGAAATAAAATTATAAAGCATGCAACAACCGCATTATTGTTATTATTATTACTACTGATTGCTAGGCTACAGCTCAATATGTAAAGGCCGGATCTTGTAAGCCTAAGGGCTCCAACAGGGAAAAATAGCCCAATGAGGAAAGCAAATAAAATTATAATTGAAGTAATGCTCAATTGAACCGGCACTGAAGCATGCAACAACCGCATTATTGTTATTATTATTACTACTAATTGCTAGGCTACAGCTCAATATGTAAAGGCTGGATCTTGTAAGCCTAAGGGCTCCAACAGGGAAAAATAGCCCAATGAGGAAAGCAAATAAAATTATAATTGAAGTAATGCTCAATTGAACCGGCACTGAAGTATGCAACAACCGCATTATTATTATTATTATTACTACTACTACTAATTGTTCACCAATAAGTATATAAATTTTTGTTTTTGAGTGACTGAAAATTAAAATCAAGATGTGTGATGTTGTAAATTGCTAAATTAGATGGGTTTGTTTATAGAAAAATGCAATTAAATGTGTTTATACTGTAAATATTGTAATTGTAAAGAATATGTAATTTAACTTTTTAATAAAAAGAAAAAAAAAAATTGCTAGGCTACAGCCCAATATGTAAAGGCCGGATCTTGTAAGCCTAAGGGCTCCAACAGGGAAAAATAGCCCAATGAAGATAGGAAATAAAATTATAATTGAAGTAATGCACAATATGCAATATTTTAAGAACAGAACAATATGAAATAGAACCGGCACCGAAGCATGCAACAACCGCATAATTGTTACTATTATTATTACTACTTATTGCTAGGCTACAGCCCAATATGTAAAGGCCGGATCTTGTAAGTCTAAGGGCTCCAACAGGGAAAAATAGCCCAATGAAGAAAGGAATTAAAATTATAATTGAAGTAATGCACAATATGCAATATTTTAAGAACAGAATAATATGAAAATAGAATTTTCATATATCAACTTTAAAGGTTGGTCTAATGAAATCAGATTTACATTTCTATATCAACGTTAATGTTAAAAGCCCATTACGTTAAAACGAGTCCCCTCTAAAATCTGTCTTAGACCTATCCTTTTTAGGCCTATGCGTTATAAAAGGTTATTTTCATTTTAATTGATTAATATTGATGTTTTCGTTTATTAATAGCCGTTAGATAGGCCTAGGCCTATTGTTATTGATCCCATTGACACACACACCCACACTATATATATATATATATATATATATATATATATATATATATATATATATATATATATATATAACTCATTGGATTAATTTTTCTTGTTGGAGTTTTTGGACTTGTAGCATCTTGTTTTTCCAATTAGTGTTGTAGCTTAATTAAGCATAAGGATAATCCGCATAACTTACTATTCCGTCATCAACGATGCAGTTGCTAAATTCGTAACAAGAGCTTAAATTTAACTTTGAGCCCAGGCATCGCGTAGTCTAATTCATCATACGGGTGTGGTAAAATGCTAAACCAATTACTGTACGTAGAAGGTCCATTCCAACCCCTGTCCCTTCTAAAGTGTATTTTACTTACGCATAGACTGTTATTAATTTTCATCTGATTTTTTACTTCCGGATAGGCCATGTTATTCAATATAAACTGATTTTTTATTTCGCATAGACCATATTAATTTTAAATGATTTTTTACTACCGGATAGGTCATGTTATTCATTATAAACTGATTTTTAGTTTCGCAGACCATATTATTTTTCATCTGATTTTTTACTTCCGGATAGGGTCATGTTTTTCATTATAAACTGATTTTTAATTTCGCATAGACCATATTAATTTTAAATGATTTTTTACTACCGGATAGGGTCATGTTATTCACTATAAACTGATTTTTTTACTTCCGGATAGGGTCATGTTATTCACTATAAACTGATTTTTTATTTCGCATAGACCATATTAATTTTAAACTGATTTTTTTACTACCGGATAGGTTATGTTATTCATTATAAACTGATTTTTAATTTCGCATAGACCATATTAATTTTAAACTGATTTTTTTACTACCGGATAGGTTATGTTATTCATTATAAACTGATTTTTAATTTCGCATAGACCATATTAATTTTAAACTGATTTTTTACTACCGGATAGGTCATGTTATTCACTATAAACTGATTTTTTTACTTCCGGATAGGGTCATGTTATTCACTATAAACTGATTTTTTTTAATTTCGCATAGACCATATTAATTTTAAACTGATTTTTTTACTTCCGGATAAGGTCATGTTATTCACTATAAACTGATTTTTTATTTCGCATAGACCATATTAATTTTAAACTGATTTTTTACTAACGGATAGGTCATGTTATTCACTATAAACTGATTTTTTTACTTCCGGATAGGGTCATGTTATTCATTATAAACTGATTTTTAGTTTCGCATAGACCATATTAATTTTAAACTGATTTTTTTTACTAACGGATAGGTCATGTTATTCACTATAAACTGATTTTTACTATCGCATAGACCGTTATTAATTTTAAACTGATTTTTTACTACCGTATAGGGTCATGATATTCATTATAAACTGATTTTTTTACTTCCGGATAGGGTCATGTTATTCATTATAAACTGATTTTTTATTTCGCATAGACCATATTAATTTTAAACTGATTTTTTTACTTCCGGATAGGGTCATGTTATTCACTATAAACTGATTTTTACTTTTGCATAGACCATATTAATTTTAAACTGATTTTTACTACCGGATAGGGTCATGTTATTCACTATAAACTGATTTATTTTACTTCCGGATAGGGTCATGTTATTCACTATAAACTGATTTTTTATTTCGCATAGACCATATTAATTTTAAACTGATTTTTTACTACCGGATAGGGTCATGTTATTCATTATAAACTGATTTTTTAATTTCGCATACACCATATTGATTTTAAACTGTATTTTACTTTCGCTTAGGCCATATCATTAATTTTATTCAAGGGTTAACCAAACATAGACTCACTGAAAACGGGTTATCGTTCGTGAACTGGTGGAATGATCAACTTATTATTGGTCTAAATGATTTTTTATGTTTCGAAGGGTAAAACTTGTTTTAAATGTAATACATTCGTCTGTTTAAATGCAAACTACTTCATTGCATGTTCCCAAACGTAGTATTGTTGTTTTTATTAGATATTATGTTGTTAACTGTAGCAACAAGTCTAAATTAGGGAAATGGCATACCGTGATGTCCGTAACCTTGCCGGCTACGAGAGCTTGCAAGGTAGGGGGTTGGGGCCAAGTTGCTTATAAGTCTACGGTACTCTAATCGTAACCAATACTTTATCCTCACAGATCCTACAGTCACCTTTTTTTTTTTATCTTTTTATTAAAAAGTTAAATTACATATTCTTTACAATCACAATATTTACAGTATAATCACATTTAATTGCATTTTTCTATAAACAAATCCATCTAATTTAACAATTTACAACATCACACATCTTGATTTTAATTTTTCGTCACTCAAAAACAATAATTTATATACTTTTTGGTGAACATCCTACAGTCACTGATTAATACCAAAGAATGTTTACGAAAAAAACATATTTTGTATGTCCTGTAGGACGCAGGACTCCTCTCTGTGATAGGACCAGGTAAATAGGTTAAAGTAAAGAAAGATAAATCTAGATGTTGAATACAATTGAAGTATAGTTTGATCATGTCCTGTCTATTTCTATCAATCTCGTACAATATCCTTATTCTTTCTGCCATAAGCTATCGTGGAGAAGTCGATCTGGGCTGGTTGTGATAGACCTATATGTATTGCGAAGTCATTCTAAACAAAATACGTCTGCCTGATAGATATGATGATACTCGAGTATTCAAGAGTATTTAGTGTTGTTTTTGCATATAGTTTGGTCTGTGGTAACTGATACTTGTTTGTGTTTATCATGTCAAACGTGAGCACAGACCGTTTTATTCATGTTTGTCAAATATGTTGTTTTAAAGTCTCATGTGGATATAGCATATGTTCTGTCAAAGAATATAACATGATGGTTATTTGCGTCACTGCCTCCCTGGTCTTCATAACATAGCATTTTGTTGTTGATTATATGATCCTATGTTTAGATAAATATGTTTTCTGCACAGGTGTATCCAGTTTATTTCAAGTAGGCCTACCCGTGTTTTTTTCAAAATTGTGAAAGTTATTTGGTGGGCCTATTAGTTTATTTCCTTATTTCCTTTCCTCACAGGGCTATTTGAGCCCTTGGTCTTATTTCCTTTCCTCACTGGGCTATGTGAGCCCTTGGTCTTATAGCATCGAGCTTATCCAACTAAGGCTGTAGCTTAGCTAATAATGATAGACTTGGGTAATAAAAATGATAGCCCTAGTACTTGTCAATTGCTTAGCCGTCATAAATCTTGGTGATACTGAATTAAGTAGTATTGATGGTTTTAACTTATCACCAGGAGTGTGTGCTTCATGAATATGTTGTTTTGCATTCCTGGTCAGTAACGTAACCAGGAGGTAACTCTTGTGATGTGTTGTTTTCATATTGCTTAACTTTTCGCGAACAGTGTGTTGTCAGTTTGTAATTTTTTCCTAATTTTGTTATATCGTGGAAGAATTTAAAGTATTTATGGGATTATTAAACTTGTTGGAAGTAGAGAGAAGGGTTAAATCATAAAATGAAGGATTAAACTGTTAGACGTTCATAATAACATTTGTGTTGAAATTGGTTTGCTAAAGGCAGATGGTGGATTTCAAAATAATCTGATGCTTAAAGGTTTTTTTTTTTTATATAACTATTTATGCTTAAAGTGACTAGACTGATAAAGATTGCGGAAATGTGACTTGTTTAAAGTCTAAATTATTCGAGATGTCTTGAATTACAAATCACTTGATCGATCAGTAGATCCTAGGCCTATATGCCTTTGATGGTGACAATGACATATTGGCTTGGTGTTATCGGTTTTTTTTACACACGATGTTATTCCATTTTTTATCAACTATTTATGCAGATTTTGATTCTGATAATAAGCCTCTCATAGATTTAATTGGATTAACCCACACATGTATCCCGGGTGAAGCGGTTCGAAAAACTGGATGTGTAGCCTAAATATGTTTCAAGTTAAACACGTTTAGCCTAAACCTAGTATCAGACAGTGGACATCACACGTAGGCATTATAAATATGAGCACTGAATGGCCTACCCAGCCCCAACATGCAACCATAAGGTCTAAATTCGTATAACCAATTCAGTAGCATTGCAGTATTTCAACAGACGTGGGTGAGGTTAGGCGTAAATGGATAATAGGAGAAATGTAAGCATGGATTTTAAGTTTGATATTTCTGGCACGTTTTCAAGTAGGCTTATTGACTACTCGTCGACTTGCACAGGGAAAAGGAATCGAATTTAGTGTTATATCAATCATTCCCTTTGATTGAGCATTAGCACTCGATTGTTATTCAAGTTTACTCTTGGTATATAGGCTACCTATAGTTTTTTTCTCAAAACCAGTGTGTATTGTTATTACCTTCGCCAACGAAGTTGGAAAGAGGTTATGTTTTACCCCCCCCCACCCCTGTTTGTTTGTGAACAGCTTCCTGGCCACAATTATAATCGCAGAGTAATGAAACTTGCAGGGATTAACTGTTATTTTAAAAGCTGGAAATGATTAAATTTTGGAAGGACAAGGTCACGGTCAAGCAAAATGTCCATGAGTTTGGACATTGTTGTCACTGAGACTTCAAACTTGGTTCATATTTGAGTGTATGAAAATCCACGCTCTACTGAGTGCCCCTCTAGTTATTTATTTATTTATTATTATTATTATTATTATTATTATTACTATTATTATTAGCCACGCTACAATCCTGGTTGGAAAAGCAGGATGCTATTCACACAAATGCTTTAACAGGGAATAAATATCAGAGTGAGTAAGGTAAATATGGAAATAAACTACAAGAGAGGAAATTAATAATTAATATAAAATTCTTCAAGATCAGTGATAACGATAGTTTTATCCTCGGGAAAATTATTTGTGATGTCACGTTATTCTGTGGTTGTTGTGTCTAGAACCACGTAGGCCTACGCCACAGTGGAATAGTAAGCACGGTCCGTTAAACGGTTTGGCTTATAGTAAGGTACGATACGTTACGGTTAATATCGAGACACAAAACAGTTTATTCTACATTAAAGGCCAAACTTTTTAATGATAGGATATCTTATAGAACGGGATTTGAGCTAGATAAATCTGGTTAATTTTGGTGTCATTGAAAGCCGTACATGTTTTTCATATGCCGATTTGAAGACTGATTGAGTCCAGATTTTTCATAGCCGATTTCGTTATGTCCTGTAAATTCTTAATCTAAAAATGTTTTGACTTCGCTGCTCATTTGAATTATTTCATCCTTGAATGACTCCACCCTATACACTGGAAAGAGAGAGAGAGAGAGAATCTGTATGTATATACTGTATCTCCCTGTAGCCTATACTTATTCGTGTAATAGCCTATATGTTTTTTTAAAGGCTTCTGTAGGTTTAACAAATGCTCTGTCAACAAAAACACTAGAAAGATGTCGCCAAATCTCAGGCCTTTCTTTTGATGCTGATTACTGTTATCTCATGTTTTCAAGAAAAACTTAGGCCTATCCTCTTCACAAGTATATCCAGTTTATTTCAAGTACCTTGGGACGTAGGCCTAACTAATTTAGTTTTGATTAGTATGAATGTTGTTGACTGACAGACAACCTGAAATTGCTTAGTCGTCACAACTTCCGGTGAAGCTCACTGGTTTAATTAATATCGACCGTTATTATTATTATTTTATTATTATTATTAATAGCTAAGCTACAACCCTAGTTGGAAAAGCAAGATGCTATAAGCTCAAGGGCTCCAACAGGGAAAGATACCCATGGCGTATTTATAATACAAGATGTGGGCTCATCGAAGATACGTTGCATTGCTAGTCAGTAAAATAACTTGAAGGATTTTCTGTCTTTTCATAGATTTGCAATGTTGCTTTACAATCTAACACAGGTTTGTTGTCATTTCTTCCTAGTCTTGGATAGTGTCATAGCCTCTGTACCATGGTCTTCCACTGCTGAGGGCTAGACACTTGCTTGAGGGTACACTCTACATACACACACACACACACACACTTTGTTTCTTTATTTCCTTTCCTCACTTGGTTATTTTTCCCTGTTGGAGCCCTTGGACTTACAGAATCCTGCTCTTCCAACTAAGGTTGTAGCTTAGCTAGTAATAATGATAATATTGATAACGATATGTGGTATTTTATATTATTAAACGTGGAAGAATTAACAGCAAATAAGGACAGATTAAACTTGTTGAAAGTGTGTTGGTTTTTAAAAACCACAAGCTGATGGTTCTGGCTAATGATTTTAATGGCTTTGATTGGCTCAAATAAAGAAATGAGAGAATGAGGGTTTTATTTAACAAGGGAAGTAATAAAGGATTAAAATTTATTATTCTTAGAAAACCAAGTTTTTGAAATTGGATTGAAAAGAGGTTGAACTACAAAGATTGAAGTTTTGTGTAGAACTGTTTTTTTAGGATTAGTTATTTGATTGATGAAATTGCTGAAATGTGACATTTAAAATCTATATAATGGTAATGGCTTGAGATATACAGTAGATCTCTGGAGGGTGTATGTAAAGAGTATCGATCAGTGGATACTAGGCCTAGGCCTATATCCCTTTGATAGTGACAATGACATATTGACTTGGGGTGTTATCGATTCATATATACTTTGATGTTATTTTTTATATTAGGCCTTTGTAATATACTTTGATGTTATTTTTTATATTAGGCCTACTTGTTTTTTAGCAGAGCTACTGGTTATGGAACACAAGTCTCATAATTTAATTGGATTGACTCGATTTGAGAAACTAGTTTAATCCTGTTATTAGATGGTAAACCAAACCAAACCGTAGGTAATTACTTAAGCCTCTTCAGTGCTCTATCAAGCATTACCTGCATCCACTTTTTAGCTTCTTACTTGATTAATTCCTGATTCCTTTCATCCATCTTCCAGTCCTACCACTTTGAACTTTTACTTTACATTGTAACAATGGGGTTTTTTCTCTCCTTGTTGCATATGCCTATCAGTGCTGAATGGCCTACCCAGCCCCTACATGCGACCATATGACTCAAACTCATGAATTCAATCCTATTAGGCTTAAATTATATCAACAGACTTGGGAGAAGGTAGACGCCAATAAACTTTAGGAGAAATGTAAACACGGATTCTAAGTTAGTATTCCTAGCACGTTTTCAAGTAGGCCTATTGACTACTCGTAGACTTGAATAGAGAAAACGAATCGGGTATACTATTAGAATATATTAGTAATTCATTGGCTATTTGTCGTGTCTTGTTGGTAATGTCATTGTATGGTGATCGCCAGACTGGGGTTCGAGTCCCGGTCAAAGTCGTTAGTTCCTTTGGTCGCTGGAACCTCACCATCCTTGTGAGCTAAGGATGGGGGGGGGGGAGTGTTTAGAGGAGCCTATATGTCTATCTGCTGAGTCATCAGCAGCCATTGCCTGGCCCTCCTTGGTCCTAGCTTGGGTGGAGAGGGTGCTTGGCCGCTGATCATCTGTATATATGGTCAGCCTCTAGGGCATTGTCTTGCTTGATAGGACGATGTCACTGTCCCTTGCCTCTGCCTTTCATGAATGACATTTAAACCTTTAAGTGTTATTGAAGTTTACTTTATTGATATGAAACAAGTTTTTCTCCCAAATTTGTCCAGAAACCACAGTTAATTTATGTGCCTTGATTATTCACGAGAGAAGCTGTCATTTCATTCTTTGATTGTTGTGTCTTGAACCGCCTACGTCATGTCACAGTGAAATAAATAAGCATGGTCTATTTGGTTAATAGCTGTGGAGAGAGAGAGAGAGAGAGAGAGAGAGAGAGAGAGAGAGAGAGAGAGAGAGAGAGAGAGAGAGAGAATGTTCTCGCTCTATGAATTTTTCTATAAGTAATTAAAAATAAAATCTGTATTAACAACGGTAGATTCTACAGACCTAATGTTTTGAATAATCAATGAAATAAGAAACCATCTTTTAGAATATGGTGTTACTCCTTCCATTTAAGTGTTTGATTTATTGTAAATAAAATTTATTCTTTTGAAAAGAAACCGATCAAGGCATCTCTTATAAGAAATAAGAATGTGTACTTAGTAATTAATGATGTTTTATATAAGAAATACAATACTAAAGCATAGTGGACCTTTGCATCTCTTGGGGGCACACAAGCAAATCAATGAGGCTGTGACCGGCATAGTCATTACTTGAGCTTGCTCCACTAAACTGTTTGCTGTTACTCTGGGCCAAAACAAATATACCTTTATGATTAAGCGGGATTAGCTCTCTCTCTCCCTCTCTCTCTCTCTCTCTCTCTCTCTCTCTCTCTCTCTCTCTCTCTCTCTCAGTTTTATAAAACTGTTACCGATCTCTCTAGATTTACATTGTTGCTACTGATTCTCTCTCTCTCTCTCTCTCTGTTTTATAAAACTGTTACCGATCTCTCTATATTTACACTGTTGCTACTGATTCTCTCTCTCTCTCTCTCTCTCTCTCTCTCTCAGTTTTATAAAACTGTTACCGATCTCTCTATATTTACACTGTTGCTACTGATTCTCTTTCTCTCTCTCTCTCTCTCTCTCTCTCTCTCTCTCTCTCTCTCTCTCTCAGTTTTATAAAACTGTTACCGATCTCTCTATATTTACACTGTTGCTACTGATTCTCTCTCTCTCTCTCTCGTCTTACAGTACTGTTACCGATCTCTCTCTCTCTCTCTCTCTCTCTCTCTCTCTCTCTCTCTCTCTCAGTTTTTATACTTCATTCTGCAACCGATGTTAATACTGTTTAAATGATTTGATATCTTTCATACTGCGACTAATTTTATCTATTTTGTCTTTTTAAATGCACAAATCGACGTTTCTGGGAGAAAAATACTACTTATTAGTAGACCTCCACTTCATCCCTGTTCAATTGTGTAGTCTAAACAGTCACATATAAAGCTAAATTTAAGGAAGGAGTTTTATCTTTGCAATGGTCTAGGACTCTAGCTCAATAGTCTTGTGTTATAGACGACTCGATAACTTGTTAAACACGTTGAGGCGTTTCTGGTGTGTCGTTTCTTTTCGTTGTTGTTGTTTGTTAATTTTATTTCTCAGTATGGTTATGTGATATGAAGGATTTTTTTGGCTTTTATTAAAATAGAGGAAGATGATTTACAACAGTGAAGTTACTTGTATAGAATGCTGTCGTTTCTTCATTGTTTATTATTATTATTATCATTATTAATATTATTATTATTATTATTAGCTAACCTACAACCCTAGTTGGAAGGGCAAGGTGCTATAAGCTCCACAAGGGCTTAACAAGGAAAGTAGCCAAGTGAGGAAAGGAAATAAGGAACCAGGTAGAATAGTGTGCATTAGTGTACCCTCAAGCAAGAGAACTCTTAACCCAAGACAGTGGTAGGGTAGACTATGGTAAAAAGGCTATAGCACTACTCAGACTAGAGAACATAGGCTATCTGGAGTAAATCCCATAATATTAATTTTTTTTTTTGTAATGTTTAAAGTTCGCTGTTTTAGATGAGGTAACTGAAGCGATGGTGTAATGTAGTTAAATTCGAAGTATTTTTTTTTTTTTTGGGGGGGGGGGACCTTGATCGTCCTTACAGGACTCAAACCTCGTACCAGAGTTTACCCATTATTATTCTTGGAGTGGATACACTTGTCATATGAACACATTGTATTTAAGCACTTGAAACACACACACACACACACACTCTCTCTCTCTCTCTCTCTCTCTCTCTCTCTCTCTCTCTCTCTCTTTTCACTAATGTTACCGATCTCTCTCTCTCGTTTTACACTAATGTTACCGATCTCTCTCGTTTTACACTAATGTTACCTCTCGCTCTCTCTCTCTCTCTCTCTCTCTTTCTCTTTCTCTCTCCAAGGACCCGTTTGAATGTATGTCTTTTTATCATTGCGAGATGTGTAAGCGATAATTATTTCTATTCCTCAAACTATTGTTATGTCCTTGGTTATTTTAATTGATAAAACATTGATGAATTGCTATAAATATATTCAGATTATTTCTTATTCGGGTAACGCCAAACATCCAAATAAATCGAAGCAATCCCCATGTTTGATTTTCATACAAGTGAAGCTTTAGGCAATCATTACCTGTGATTGTACATTGGGCTTACTCACGAAAGCCGTCTTGTTTGATGCTATTCAATTTTGCGTTTCCATTTTTAACTTAATCTGTCTGTAACTAATTGTAATTTCCGAGTAAAGGGGCTTTTGAAGTTTTATAAGTGTAATCGGTTGAAAATATATGCCCTGAAGGGATGGTACATCATTGTGTTAATGACTACTAGGTCCGTGGATCTCTCCTCGCTTAACGTCCATGGGTAGGGCTTAGAAAGTAAGGTGCAGGGTCTGCATTTATGTATATATACTGTATATATATATATATATATATATATATATATATATATATATATATATATATATATATATATATATATATATATGTATATTTATATATATGTATATTTATATATATGTATATATATGTATATGTATATATATATATATATATATATATATATATATATATATATATATATATATATATATATATATATATATATATATATATATATATATATATATATATATATATATATGTATATATATATATATATATATATATATATATATATATATATATATATATATATATATATATATATACTTAAAATTATTGCTAGTAGTTTTTTGTAATCATTTATTTCGGAAAAGAAAATATCAAATATATACTTATAATCTAAAACCTCAGAAGAAAAAAAGAAGTCATTACTCACCATTTGGTGCAGGATAAAAGGATTCTTTCAGGTGAATTAGGCTCAAGGCATTTTGACTTTATACTGTCATCCAATTCAGAAGCTTTCGAAGTACGGCTTTGTCAATCCTACAACGTCAAAATATTCATTTAACCTTCTTGTGTTGGTACCAAGTTCGTTAGCAGAGGCATTTTCTTCTGTTCCACCCTAGTAGGTTGACCAGGGCATCAGCCACCCGTTGAGATACTACCACTAGAGAGTTATGGGGTCTTTTGATTGGCCAGACAGTACTACATTGGATTCTTCTCTCTGGTTACTGTTCATTTCCCCATTTGCCTACACACTCACACACCGAATAGTCTGGCCTATTCTTTACAGATTCTCCTGTCTTTATACACCGGACAACACTGAGATTACCAAACAATTCTTCTTACCGCACTGTAATTGTTCAGTGACCAGTGTACTCTTTGTAAGGGTAGAGGAGACTCTTTAGCTATGGTAAGCATCTCTTCTAGGAGAAGGACACTCCAAAATCAAACCATTGTTCTCTAATATTGGGTAGTGTCATAGCCTCTGTATCATGGTCTTCCACTGTCTTGGTTTGGAATTCTCTTGCTTGAGGGTACACTTGGGTACACTGTTCTATCTTATTTCTCTTCCTCTTGTTTTGATGAAGTTTTTATAGTTTATAAAGTGATATTTATTTTAATATTGTTGCTCGTCTTGAAATATTTTATTTTTCCTTGTTTCCTTTCCTCACTGAGCCATTTTCCCTGTTGGAGCCCCTGGGCGTATAGCATCCTGCTTTTCCAACTAGGGTTGTAGCTTAGCAAGTAATTATAATAATAATAATATCTCTACATTAAGGGGTTGGTTGCCTGATGCACTCTCTCCAATGCCTTCTATCACCTGGCTCTTTCTTCTCCTTCTTTCCCACCATTATCCCTACATTAAGAGGTCGGTTGCCTGATACACCTTCTCCAGTGCCTTCTATCACCTAGAGCTAGATCTTTCATGTTTCCCTCCATTATTCCTACATTAGAGGGTCGGTTGCCTGATGCCCCCTCTCCAATTACCTTCTATCACCTGGCTCTTTCTTCTCCTTCTTTCCCACCATTATCCCTACATTAAGAGGTCGGTTGCCTGATACACCTTCTCCAGTGCCTTCTATCACCTAGAGCTAGATCTTTCATGTTTCCCTCCATTATTCCTACATTAGAGGGTCGGTTGCCTGATGCACCCTCTCCAATGCCTTCTATCACCTGGCTCTTTCTTCTCCTTCTTTCCCACCATTATCCCTACATTAAGAGGTCGGTTGCCTGATACACCTTCTCCAGTGCCTTCTATCACCTAGAGCTAGATCTTTCATGTTTCCCTCCATTATTCCTACATTAGAGGGTCGGTTGTCTGATGTACCCTCTCCAGTGCCTTCTATCACTTTGAGCTAGTTCTTTCTTTTTCTTCTTTCCCACCAATATCCCTTTATTAAGGGGTCGGTTGCCTGATGCGCCATCTCCAATGCCTTTTATCACCTTTTATCACCCGGAGCTAGCTAGCTAGCTCTTTCTTTTTCTTCTTTCTCACCATTATCCTTACATTAAGAGGTTGGTTGCCCGATGCACCTTCTCCTGTGCGTTCTATCACCTAGAGCTAGATCTTTCATGTTTCCCACCATTATCCCTACATTATTGGGTTGGTTGCCTGATGCACCTTCTCCAGTGCCTTCTATCACTTAGAGCCAGCTTTTTCTTTTTTCCCACCATTAGCCCTCCATTAAGGGATCGGTTGCCTTATGCACCTTCTCCAGTGCCTTCTATCACTTAGAGCTAGCTCTTTCTTTTTCTTCTTTCCCACCATTATCCCTAATTAAGGGATCGGTTGCGTGATGCGCCATCTCCAATGCCTTTTATCACTTGGAGCTAGCTCCTCCTTTTTCTTCTTTCCCACCAGTATCCCTACATTAAGGGGTTGGTTGCCTGATGCACCCTCTCCAATGCCTTCTATCACCTGCAGTTACCTCTTTGTTTTTCTTCTTTCTCACCATTATCCCTACATTAAGAGGTCGGTTGCCTGATGCACCCTCTCCAATACCTTTTATCACCTAGCTCTTTCTTTTTCTTCCTTCCCACCATTATCCCTACTTTAAGGGGAAAGTTGCCTGATGTACCCTCTTCAATGTCTTCGATCAAAGGCATCCTCATCCACCAAATCTCTTCTCTCCATATCATCCGTGAACTTATCTCGCCATCTAATTGTCTGACTTCCTCTCGATGTTCTTTCCCACCGTTATTCGTGCATTAAGGGGGTCGGTCGCATGATTTGCCCTCTCTAATGCCTTCTTTCAAACACATCCTCTTCCAACAAACTTCTTCTATTCGTATCATCCTTCACCTTATCTTGCCATCTAATTATCTCCCTCCCTTGGGCCTTAGGTGCTGATCACATGGATATATGGTCAGTCTCTAGGGCATTTTCACCGTCCCTTGCCTCTGCCATTTATGAGCGACCTTTAAACCTTTGCAGAAACGGGATGGTTAACAAGTTCCGTCAGTAGAGCAAATGAATCTTCTCCCGAACCTGGCAAAGAGGATTATTGATATCCACAAAATAAACATGTTATTTTCCTTATGGGGTTTTAGTATGTCTTCTGAGAGATCACGAATTGAGATTAAGGCACCGTGACTCAAAATTTCGTTTCCTTCAACTTTTTGTTAGTTTCTTATACAGAATGACAGTTTCTTATACAATTTGATAGCTACTTATACAAAATGATAGGTTCTTATACAATTTAACAAAGTAAATTAGCCGTGACATTCGTCAGAAATTAATTATTCATTCTTGTCTTTATGTTCCTATAACACTATTTACTGATTACCATGGTAGGGTAATTCCCGTTTACTATAACACTTCACAATCGATAAATTCTTTACGGTTTAGCAGTTTCTTTATTTATCTTCACGAGTAAGGTATTTCTGTAATTTGCTTCTGACCATCCTTTACATTTAGATCTTCCCGGACAGTTCCATCCTGTTCGTAATACTAGGCATGCAGTTAATTCTAATAGTCAGGCCTTCTCCATCATGAGGCTCAATACTACATAGTACTCTAAAAGTTATATGCCAGCTGTGACCAAGTTGTGAAATGATCTTTCTAATCGGGTAGTTGAATCAGTAGGACTTCAAAAGTTCAAACTTGCAGCAAGTGTTTTTATATTGAACAGGCTGGCGTAATTCTTTTTAAAGTTTATATATGGAACATCTGTTTTAATGTTGTTAATGTTTTTAAAATATTTTATTCTGATTGTTCATTACTTCTTATATCGTTTATTTATTTCCTTATTTCCTTGCCTCTCTGGACTATTTTTCCCTGTTGGAGTCCTTGGGCTTATATCATCTTGCTTTTCCAACTAGGGTTGTAGCTTAGCTAGTAATAATAATAATGATAATAATAATAATTCCCATTATGTAATAAGAAATTGGCTCTATATTCTAAAGGTGATCATGATGGGAAAAAAAGGCAATTTTATGTTGCCTTAGCTTAGCCTTTTGACGAGTGCAGATCACCGTGAAAAGCTAAAACCTTCTTAATTCAACCTTGATATTCATCACCTTATCTAGTGAAATAGATTTGTTTATCATGTACGTATTGGATGAAAGAGTTTGTTATTCAAAATATTAGTTTTTAATTCTAATTCATATATTTCCAACGTCAATGATCACAGTCTTTGTGACGCAAGTTTTGTATATACAAGATCCTCATCATGTATATGTATTTTTAGCATTCATCTTTGTGATTGATTGATTGATTGATTTAAGGTTTTCTGGCATCCTGACATCTAAGGTCATTGTGAGTTATTGATAGTATTTAGATAACAGTTGGTCTTATGTACAGTTTCCTTTCAACCTTTAATATTTGAAGATTTTGGAGAAGAATATTCTATTGAAATTGATATTAACATTTTAAGGTGTATTTCTAATTATATAGGTATATACACTAGCCTCTCACATCCGTATGCGTATGTGTATATATTACATATGTTTACATGTCATAAATGCTATTGAAATCGATTTTACTATTTTCAAGATATATTTCTAAATATATATATATATATATATATATATATATATATATATATATATATATATATATATATATATATATATACACACACACACACACTAGCCTCTCACATCCCTATGCGTATGTGTGTATATTACATATGCATACATGCTATGAGTAAACTCGAATGTATTGCTTAAATATCTTAACGACATGATAGATATGAGTACACATCTTAGGGGTATTGACAGTGAACTTGCGCACTGGATTTAAAATGACATCGTGTGTGTTACCTCTCTGTCATTGCTGCCATTCATCATTGACCTTGAAAATATGATCGTCTTTGACTCATACCTAAGTTGAGATTTCACTGTTGCGTCATCATCTGTCAGTTCATAACCGCAATTAGTTCTTATTTGAATAAGATGATATGATATACTTACCTCTGCTTAATCGGTGTTGTATTGCAAATCTGTTG
>NC_090761.1:65762162-65767162 GCF_036898095.1 Palaemon carinicauda | reverse complement strand
CCACCACCGTTAGTAAAAAACAGTATTTTAATAGGAAATTCTCCGTAAAAACATATAGTTCTTAACCATATTTCAGTAAAATACCGGCGACCGTAATTTGACCCTACTTTGTTAATATATTTTACGGGTTGTTGACCGTAATATCACTCGTTTACGTCAAAATATCCGTTTTTAAAACGTTAAAAATCCTGGAATAAATGTTGTCAGATATATACGGTTTTTTTTAATACAAATTTTTAACAGTGATGGGCTCCAACAGGGAAAAATAGCCCAGTGAGGAAAGGAAATAAGGAGATAGATAAAACATATTAATTAGTAAAAAAATTTAAATAAAATATTTTAAGAACGTTTAACAACATTTAAACAGATACTTCATATATAAACTATAAGAACATGGAAACTTTTATTTATAAAAATAGAGCAAACAACTTGACTCCTCCATAAATGAAATTTGGCCTAAATATAGTATCCATGCTGGAACAGGCCATAAGAAACGTTCCATGCTGGAACAGGCCATAAGAAACGTTCCATGCTGGAACAGGCCATAAGAAACGTTCCATGCTGGAATAGGCCATAAGAAACGTTCCATGCTGGAACAGGCCATAAGAAACGTTCCATGCTGGAACAGGCCATAAGAAACGTTCCATGCATAAGAAACGTTCCATGCTGGAATAGGCCATAAGAAACGTTCCATGCTGGAACAGGCCATAAGAAACGTTCTCGGCTCAAGCCATATTGCATCATGGGCCAACCATTAGTGGTGGAATTCGTAAATTGCATCTAATAACTCCCCTCCCCCCTTCATAACTCTGGAACGCTGGAATGGGGATTCCAAGATGCGGAATATTACATTGGTTAGATAAGAATAGGTTGTATATCATATATTATTCCTTGGTAAGTTTCAACCCTAGGTTGAAAAGCAGGATGCTACAAGCCCAAGGGCCCCAACAGGGAAAATAGCTCAGTGAAGAAAGGAAATAAGGAAATATATCACAAGAGAAGTTTAATAATAATAATAACATTAAAATAAATCTATCATATTTAAGCTATAAAAAAACTAACAAATAGCTTGATGAAGAGAAACTAGATAAGAACAGGTTGTATACCCTACTATATTATTATTATTGTTGCTTGCTAAGTTACAACCCTCGTTTGAAAAGAAGGATTTTACAAGCCCAAGGGCCCCAACAGGGAAAATAGCTCAGTGAGGAAAGGAAATAAGGAAATATACTAAAGGAGAAATTCAAGAATAATAATATTGAAGTAAATCTATCATATATAAACTATAAAAAATAACAAATAACTAGAGGAAGATAAATAAGATAGAATAGAGCAAATTGTGAGTCAAAAATAGCCCATATGATTAAGATATAGGACTGGAAAGTATTGTTCTTTATACCATTGTTTGATTTATGACATCATAAAATCGGGTATTTTTACGGATATTTGAACTTATTAAGGTTTAAATGTCACTCGTGAATGACAGAGGCAAGGGACAGTGACACAGCCCTAGGACCAGGTAAGGCCAGGCAATGGCTGCCGATGACTCGGTAGGTAGATCTATAAGCTCCATAAAATTCCGTTTCCTTAGCTCACAAGGATAGTTAGGTTGCAGTGACCAAAGAAACTAACGCGTTTAAGCGGGACTCGAACCCGAGTCTGGCACATTGCTAGGCAAGGACTTTCCAGTAGGCTACCACATTTTTTTTATTATTTGTTTGATTTATAGGTTACAGCGCCATGATGTTTATTATTATTATTATTGTTATTATTATTATTATTATTATTATTATTTTTATTATTATTAGCCAAGCTACAAACCTTGTTGGAAAAGCACGATGCTGTAATACCAAGGGGTCCAACATGGAAGAATAGCCAAGTGAGAAAAGGAAATAATGAAATAATTAATTACACGAGAAGTAACGAATAATGAATATAAAATATCATAAGATCCTTAACAGCGTTAGAGCAGATCTGTCATATATAAACTATTAAAAGACTTATGTCAATATGTTCAACATAAAAACATTCACTGCCATTTTGAACTCTTACGAGTATTTGAATGTGTTAGCTTGTGTATTAAACTATCAATACTGTATTATGAAGATAGGCCTAATGCTTTTTTTTATCGGCTTGTGCTACGTGATGGTAATCCGGTGTTTAGGATTTATTCTACGTTCCCGGGTTTCTGGTATGTAGAACGGCTGATGCTACATTCTCGAATTCCGGTTGTCTTTCTGCGCTGTATTCCCGGTTAAATGGTGTGGAGGTTAGCCAGATATAGACTACGTGGTTTAAAGCTTTAAATGCCGCTCATGAATGGCAGAGGCAAGGGACAGTGACATTGCCCTATCGAGCAGGACAATGCCCCAGAGAATGATCATATATGTATATATATATATATATATATATATATATATATATATATATATATATATATATATATATATGATCAGCTCCCAAGCCCCCTCTCCTCACAAGCTAGGATCAAGGAGGGCCAGGCAATGGCTGCTGATGACTCAGCAGATAGACTTATAGGCTCCCCCCCCCCCAGCGACCAAAGAAACTAACGAGTTTGAGTGGGACTCGAACCCCAGTCTGGCGATCATCAGTCAGGGACGTTACCACATCAGCCAAAACAACCTGTGGGATCATTTTTACCTTCGCCAACGAAGTTGGAAGGAGGTTATATTTTCGCCCCTGTTTGTGTGTTTGTGAACAGCTTCCTGGTCACAATTTTAATCATAGAGTGATGAAACTTGCAGGGATGCACTCTTATGTAAAAAAACTGGAATGATTATTTTACCAATTGTTTTACATTATTTTTTAAGTATTAAAACTCGTTTCCGTGTTAATAGACTCTCTCTCTCTCTCTCTCTCTCTCTCTCTCTCTCTCTCTCTCTCTCTCTCTCTCTCTCTCTCTCTCTCTCTCCATTGAACGATTGTAACAAAGAATTAATTTTACGACAATCTTACGCACAGGTGTATATAGTAGTATAAGTATATTAATATATTTTTGCACATTTATCTTCTATTCAATTTTCCAAGCACATTAACATATACCACTTTCTTACCTATAAGCTGGTATTGACCGTATGAATTTAAATTGAATTTATCTTATTGTTTACTGCTTTATCAATACTGTATCTTCAAATAGAAAATATCATATTGGCTCCGATTAAATCGAATCAGTTGCATTAGTTAGCTTATGAACAGGCTTTTGCTTGTTTGCCGTGCGTGACTGCATCTGGGGGAAGTAGATTGTGCAGGCATTACTATTTTGCTTCGTATTTTAATGGTTCCATAAAGTTTAAAGAAACGAGCTTGTTTTTAGGTTTGCAAATATTACCATTTTACTTCGTATTTTACGGGCTATTATTATTATTGTTGTTATTATTATTATTATTATTATTATTATTACTTGCTAAGCTGGATGCTATAAGCCCAGGGCTCATAAGAGGGAAAATAAGATTTAAAGAAACGATTTTTTTTTTTACCGTAGATTTGTAATGCCATGTTTTATATCAAGTTTATATGTTCTGTTTGATGGATTTTTTTATATTAAACAGATTTTTCCATCATGCTCCTCTCGTCAATTATCATTGACAGAGGGTCAAGTATATTTGATTTCAATTGGCAATCATAGCATTTCTCTATGGCATCTAGCTAGGAAAAACACAAGGTTCTATAAGCCCTAGGGCTCCAACAGTGAAAATTAGCCCAGCGAGGAAAGGAAACGAGGAAATAAACTACAACAGAATTAATAAACAATCAAGATAAAATTAGATATTTCTTATATAAACTATGAAAACTTGAAAATATCAAGAGAAAGAGAAATTAGATGGAAAAGCGTGCACGGATATACCCTCAAGCAAGAGAACTCTAAAAGTTCGTTCTTTATTGCTTAAAAAATCTCAGTATCGATATTGATAAATTACGTATGTGACAGAGAACTTGAGTGGTATATTTCTTGAAGCTCTGAGGATTAAAGATAATTTTTAGAGGAAAGGTTTAGTGGAGCGAGAAATTGGCTATTATTCCTGGAAGACAGGCGGGGTGGGGAAGAGATGTTTTGGGTATGGGAAATGTTAAGACAAATTCAGGATTGAGAGAGAGAGAGAGAGAGAGAGAGAGAGAGAGAGAGAGAGAGAGAGAGAGAGAAAATGGTCCAAATTTCACAATTCGGTTTGTTTCCACAAGATTGATTGATTGATTTAAAGTTTTCTCGCATGTGAGAGAGAGAGAGAGATAGAGAGAGAGAGAGAGAGAGAGAGAGAGAGAGAGAGAGAGAGAATGGTCCAAATTTTACAATTCGGTTTGTTTCCACAAGATTGATTGATTGATTGATTTAAAGTTTTCTCGCATGAGAGAGAGAGAGAGAGAGAGAGAGAGAGAGAGAGAGAGAGAGGTTCGCAAAAAGTGATATAAAATCGAATAACTTTTTGCAGGCGTCGTGGGTTGATTTGCCTGGTGTTGGATAAATCGATTAATTTGACAGGTGACAAATAAATTACTGGGAATAAATCAAGTTTTAGTGTGTATTTGTTTCCTATCGATGTTAATGTTGTGAATGAAAGAAATGACATTTTGGAATAACAATTGTGATAAATGTCAAAGAGCATAAGATATATGTGTGGAAAAATGTTAATGGGAGGAATAAATTTTGAAGAGAGATGAAATGAAAATTTTTATGATGATATTGCCTAGATTAAATTTAGGTTTTTAAAGCTTCTAAAGAATTGGGATATAGAGAAATATTTAAGTTAGGAGAGATATGGAGATGTTATGGAAATGTTTAGGGATACTAAATGATATGGTGGGAAAAACTTGAAAACTCACACACATACAAACACACAAACAGGAGCGAGAGCATAACCTCTTGCCAACTTCGTTGGCGAAGGTAAAAATTGGTGAAAGAAAGAGACATGATAGGGAAAATTAATTTGAGAGAGAGAGAGAGAGAGAGAGAGAGAGAGAGAGAGAGAGAGAATAGAAG
This sequence comes from Palaemon carinicauda, assembly GCF_036898095.1. Taxonomy (NCBI): domain Eukaryota; kingdom Metazoa; phylum Arthropoda; class Malacostraca; order Decapoda; family Palaemonidae; genus Palaemon; species Palaemon carinicauda. The sequence continues at coordinate 65,762,166 of NC_090761.1, read as the reverse complement.
CAGC
>NC_090761.1:65754662-65757162 GCF_036898095.1 Palaemon carinicauda | reverse complement strand
CAGGCCATTATCACTGTCCCTTGCCTCTGCATTCATGACCGACTTTTTTTTTTTTTTTTTTTTTTTTTTTTTTTTTTTTTTTTTTTAGTCTTTCACTTTTGGCCTAAGAAGAATAGGCTAACATTATTGCTCGTCAGTGTTCTATCTGCAAAGTTTTCCAGTTTTAACAGCTTTGCATACAAGTATAAATTACTTTTGATAAATGTTACAAGTGACTATCTCATTGATGAAATGGGAATAATGGCGTCGTAATGATTAGCCTCAATAGAACGTAAGGTGGTTAGTGTATTTCCAATTCCCGGAGGTTGAATTCTGGGGTTAAACCTTGATATAATCCTGGATTAGAATCAACTCGGTGTTTTGGGAATTGTTCACAGAAAGAGGATTAATAATTTGATTTAGGAATGAGATAAATATAGGTCATAAAAATATAAGTTCGAAATGCCTAATATCATTAGTAAGGTCTTTTTTTTCATATGCTCTAATAACTATTTTGAATTAAACTATAAGAACGAAAATTTGCATGTATAGGCTTAATATGTAGATGTATATTTTGCCACAAAAAAAAAAAAAAAAAAAAAAAAAAAAAAATTGGCTAATACATTATCACTGACTTTGATACTCGCTTCAAGATGCATATAACTGCACTGGTTAAAAAGTTATTTCAAATAGATTATATAACCTATTTTTTTTTGTTGACATCGCTACAATTACCACTTTCCTATCTAAAGTGGCCATCCATCAACCCTCTACTCTCTCCCTTACCATCTTCCTTCTTATCAATGAACTCCTTCTAGTGCGCCCATGTCCCACCCATTCATGTGCAGACTGTTTATCTCGTAAATCATCATCCTTTCCTTTACGTCTGTCTGCGGATGATTGTTTTCAGTCGTTTGATATCACGTGATGTAATTAAACTGGTCAAAATGGTTTCTCTGGATAGGATAGGAAGGGCTTGTTTCGTTTTAGTGATGTCAAGACGATGTTCTTCATAATTCTCTTTATCATATAGTACAGTCGTCCATATTCAGAGCAGTGTTTTGGAATTAAAATGTGTGCGTTGTGTGTGTCTGTGTATTTTCATATTCAGAATTTTGAGGTTGAAAGTCATCATATATATATATATATATATATATATATATATATATATATATATATATATATATAAAAATATATATATAAATATACAAATATATATCAAAATGTGTGTGTTGTGTTGCTGTGTATTTTCATATTTAGAATTTGGAGTTTGAAAGTCATCACATATATACATATATGTATATGAATACATATATATATATATATATATATATATATATATATATATATATACAGTATATATATATATACAAATATATATAAATAAATATATATATAAAAATATATATATAGATATTAAAATGTGTGTGTTGTGTGTCTGTGTATTTTCATATTTAGAATTTGGAGTTTGAAAGTCATCACATATATACATATATGTATATGAATATATATATATATATATATATATATATATATATATATATATACAGTATATATATATATACAAATATATATAAATAAATATATATATATATATATATAAATATATATATAGATATTAAAATGTGTGTGTTGTGTGTCTGTGTATTTTCATATTTAGAATTTGGAGTTTGAAAGTCATCACATATATACATATATGTATATGAATATATATATATATATATATATATATATATATATATATATACATATATACAGTATATATATATATATATATATATATATATATATATATATATACATATATACAGTATATATATATATATATATATATATATATATATATATACACAAATATATATAAATAAATATATATATAAATATACAAATATATATATGTATATGTATATATATATACACACACACACATATATATATATATATATATATATATATATATATATATATATATATATATATATATATATATATATATATATATATATATATATTGAAGACTAGTATAATACGCAACATTTATTAGACAAACTATTGTGGATACGATACATAAACACCTAAACAACACCTATTATAATTCTTATGTGTATTATTTCACGGATTACAGTTCGTGTGCTTGTTCATGAGAACGAAGTTTGTGTGTGTAAATAACAGGGGAAGGAAATTAGAATCACGAATACGTAACTTAGCTACGGAAAAGAAACGAGTTATTTTTTTTAATATAAACACCTGCAATCAACTCATCTTGTCCCTGTCAAATCATTAGGAGAACGAATATTACTCTTTGGTGATAGTGTCATATATCTTTCTTTAAACCCAATAACAAATGCAGCCGTTTCTAATCCACTGCAGGACAAAGGTCTCAGACGTTACCTTATTCCTGTCTGGGGTTTGGCCAGTTTTAATTACCACTCTAGCCAGTGCAAATTGCTGGTGGTGGGAAACTTTTGTCTGATCGAGTACAGCAAACCATCCTAGTATGCGTGACCCTGACTAGTACTCC
>NC_090761.1:65744662-65749662 GCF_036898095.1 Palaemon carinicauda | reverse complement strand
CACGTACGTGCAGAGAATATCCAAGAGGCTATGCCAAACTAGAGGATTATTTTCTTGGCGTTGGTGCCAGATTAGGTTTGATATCATGATACCGGTATTCATTTATTTATTTATTTTTTTTTTTTTTAAGAAAAGGAAGGTTTGATAAGGAATTCATCTTTAGATATAAAATGTGATCTACAAAGAAATATGCGGAATTTAAATATATCCTTGTTATTATTATTATTACTAGCCAAGCTACAACCCTAGTTGGAAAAGCAAGATGCTATAAGCCCAACGGCTCCAATAGGGAAAAACAGCCCAGCGAGGAAAGGAAATAAATAAATGATGAAAACAAATTATAACGATAAATCATTATAAAAACAGTAAGAACGTGTATCTGAAATTGGTTGCGGTGGCCTATTGGTTATGTCCCTGTCTGGCTATCACCAGATTGGGATTAGAGTCCCACTTAAACTCGTTAGTCCCTTTAGTGGCTGCAATCTCACCATCCTTGAGAGCTAAGGATGGTGGGTTTTGGGGAGCCATAGGTATGCCTGATAAAATATTAGCAACCATCGCCTGGCCTTACCTGGTCCTAACTAATGACTTTGACGCTGATCATATGTATATATGGTCAGTCTCTAGGCATTGCCTTCTCTTTAGGGCAATGTTACTGTCTCTTGCCTCAGCCATTCGTAGGTGACCTTTAAACTGATATGTAGTTTTGTATTTTTTTCAGTAGAGAGAGAGATTTGGTAAGGAATTCATCTTTAGATACTGTATTATAAAATTTGATTTACGAAGAAATATGGTGAATTTAAAAAGATTATATTGTTTGGTTTCATTCTGTCGATTCTAATAGTTAATTTGTATCTGAAACGTTTGACCCAAGACGGTACATTATTTCAATTTGTTGTACAATACTTTGCATCTACCTGTTTAAGACAGCAAGCCTTTTCAATAGCACTTGCTTTTGTAGTGTTTATATATATTATCTATCTATCTATCTATCTGTATTTATATGCATATATATATATATATATATATATATATATATATATATATATATATATATATATATATATATATATATATACATACATACACACAACTCTATATGCTCCAGATGCTAAAATAAGTCAACAAGTTCACTCATCAGGAGATATTGATTTTTCTACTCTGTTGATCATAGCTTGGAAAGTTGCGATAGCATGATGCCATACTAGTGTAAGTGACCCGTCAAAAATGACGGGTAGATATTTAGATGGATATGAATACACGTGAGTGTTCGCGTACACATATTCAACCCTTCCCATCTCCTCCCCCTTTCCTAACTACAACATGTTGGTTGGGGCAATTTGAGGGAGGTTGTTGTTTTCCGAGTGGTTGCCACTTAGCGTGTCCGGAAGGAATTTATATACAGTATATATATATATATATATATATATATATATATATATATATATTATATATATATATATATATATATATATATATATATGTATATGTATATATAATATATATTTATGACCCGATTTAGGTCGTATTAAGGGGGGTTCACACTTCACATCTGGGGGAAACAAAGATAGAGAAAATCCATTCGATAGTTAACACAATTAGAGAGGGAAGGTCATGTACAATAATAGTCGAATTGTTCGTTTGACACATGCTTGTATTATCTTAAGTTTACAAGGGCTGCCCTTCTTTATGATTACGTTACGTTACTAAGAAAAAGCCCTCAGAAAAATGGTACATGTTGGCACACATCATCGCACCGTGTCACTCTCTGTTGACCTCCAAACCCAGACTAACGCCCATAGGCGCTTTCCCCATTGCCCATAGGTGGGCATCGCGATGCCTGATCAATGATTGGTTGTTTTGACCCGAAAGTCTCATGAGAACCAATAGGGAGAGATTTTGGGGACGCTAACTTTTAACGAACATTTTTGAGTGCCCAAGCCACGCCGATAACGACATTCTCAAAGTGCCACCCAAGCCACATCGTAACCGTCTTTCCTTTAACAAAGAAGAAAAATCTGTTGGCACTCACTAATCCCAATCAGTAACAACCTGACTGTGATTGGCTCATTTATATATATATGTATATATATATATATATATATATATATATATATATATATATATATATATACAGTATATATATATATGCATATATATGATGAATGGAGAAGTATTGATTTAAAAGCTCGAGATAGTCGACTGGCGAAATCTAATAGAGGCCCCCTTGCGTCAGTAGGCGTATGATATATATATATATATATATATATATATATATATATATATATATATATATATATATATATATATATATATATATATATATATATATATATATATATACAGTATATAAATAAACCAGATATTTGCTTTTCATTATAAAGGGGAGATTCTTTGCATATGACGATTGGAAGTGACCTCTAAAACCTGGTGGCTTCGTGTGCGGACGTGTTCCAACTGCCCTTGTCTACTAATCCGCATCCTTGATATAAACAGGAACTTAACTTGTTCGTTTCGTTCGTTAAATTACTTTGGCCTTTGCTAACTTTTGCTAATATAAATTAACTGAAAAAAAAAACATTTTTATTCTGCTAAAAGGACTTAATAGGGATGGGAATATTTTATTGGAATTGTTGACTGAGAGTAGTATGTTTGTTCTGTTTGCTGGTCAGCAAGATTGATTGATTGATTGATTTATTGATTCATTGGTGATTGATTGATGGATTGATTATGAGTTATCTGGCATCATTGACGCTGATCAGTAAGAACTTCGTGTACTTTTGATTTGTATGAGCTACTGTCCCGTGTTGATAACTGTTATTAATAAAGACTAGGTTTTTTTTCATAGTTTTGAGGACAATGGTTAGACTGTTTTTCTTTGATGAATGGCAACTTTTGTCTTGTTAGAATAACACCTCAAAATAATGTTTACGGATGACGTAAACCTTTTGCAGAAATAATTATTTTGATTTAATTTTTGTCACCCGCATAATATTTGAGAAATTTTCAGTAATTTATGTTTTGGCAAACCAATCAAAAACACGTTTCCGTACCGTAGGTTCTGAAAGGAAAAAATCTGCACTGGAATCTCATCCAATATTTCTTTTGGTCCTAATCTTTTGAAAAAGTTCAAACATGTATGCGGGCATGCTTATGTGCTTTAGTTTATATATCTTAAGTAGTAAGCACTTTATACAAAATTAAAACTTCTCATTATCTCAGCTATTATTTTTTTTTGCATCAACGTCCATTTTTCGTGTGTCTATCATAAGTAATTCGAAATTCCTTCTGCTCTGCATCCCCCCCCCCCACCTTCTTCAAGTCTTTTTTTTTTTTAAATAGTTTTTTCTCAAGTCTTTTTTCCTCGTCTTTTTTCCTCAAGTCGTTTTTTCCTCAAGTCGTTTTTTTCCTCAAGCCTTTTTTTCCTCAAGTCGTTTTTTCCCCAAGCCTTTTTTTCCTCAAGTCGTTTTTTTCCTCAATTCGTTTTTTCCTCTTTTTTCCTCAAGTATTTTTTCCTCAAGTCGTTTTTTTTCTCCTTTTTTTTCCTCAAGTCGTTTTTTCCTCAAGCCTTTTTTTCCTCAAGTCGTTTTTTTCTCCTCTTTTTTTTTTCCTCAAGTATTTTTTCCTTAAGTCTTATTTTCCCCGAGTTTTATTTTCCTCGAGTTTTATTTTCCTCGAATATTTTTATCCTTAGTTTTCTTCCTAAACTATTTAGCCAAAGAGGAAGGAATATCAGACGGAGAGAGTCTCCCAGCATCTCAAATATCTCTTATCATCTTAGCGATTGGAAATGCTGTTTTAGCATCCTCTGCCATTGGCAGCTTCCAGATGGATGACAGAGAGGAAGATTTTCATTGCCTTCCCCTCGTGTTGCCATAAAGTTCATGACTACTCAATTTTTTTTAACGAGGTGCTTTTGCACTGACTAACAGGGGTGCCCTTTTAGCTCGGGAAAGTTTCCTACTAGCTGATTGGCTGGGCAAATTACTTCTGACCAATCAGCTAGTAGGAAACTTTTCTAGCTAAAAAGATACCCCTGCGAGTTAGTGCTAATGCGCCTCATTAAAAGAATTGCGTATAAAATTGTAATTCAAAGAAACTCCTTAGAAGCTGTAAATTATCACCAACTGTCTATATAAAGTAAAGTTACGTCGAATTACCTGACCATTTACGGCAGCAAAGGTATGGCAGGTGTGTGGTCATTCGGCAACAAAAAAACAGTTATGTTTTCTTATAAAAAAAAAAAAATTCTAGTCTACGACTACAAATATTTTTTCCGTAGTCTCTGCAACTATATCAAGTTTGTCTCTTAATCTCTGCAGTTACATAACATTTTTCTCTTAGTCTCTGCTACTACATTTTTTTTTCTCGAAATGTCTGGGAGTATTTCTGCCTAAAGCTCTGTGAACATTTTAGTATCTTGAGAACCTTTAGACTTTATAAAGCTCACTCGTTGAAACGATAGCGCACTGATTCTGATTTTTGTATTAGTTTGACTAGTAAATCTAGATAAAAGTAAAATGTTTCTCACATACTCATTAACAAGAATATTTATTTAATAACAGAGATAGGTTCACAAATAATATAATTAGGTTTCTATCAACGTGAAATATAATGATTTCGTGGAACATAGTGCCGCTTAAATAGCTTTCGTGGTAATTATCTGACATTGCCGAAGTGGCTCCTAGCTTAGCAAGTTCCTTCACTTAATAAATCCATGCAAATTTCAGAGCTTGTTACTCCTGAGCACTTAGTCACCTTACCTTGGGTAATGGCGGACTGATCTTTGCATGTTTGTGTTGTAGTGGTAACTTGAGAGATAATTTCTAAACGAATAGGTATTAGTGGTCTCTCCCAGAACTTTTATTTTTGTACATGGTACACTATTGAAAAACTAATTCTAATCGGAAATTCTCCCTAAAAATATACGGTTCTCCGGCGTATTTTTCAGAAATACAAGCGGCGCATTTTTACCCTACTTTGTTATTATATTCTAAGGA
>NC_090761.1:65737162-65739662 GCF_036898095.1 Palaemon carinicauda | reverse complement strand
TTTTTTTTTTTATTATTACTCGACACGTTCGACCTTTTTCTCAGCTACTGCATCAAAACACAACAATATGAAATGCTCTTTACTGTACTATTTTGTTTTGTAATTCTGTTCCCGGAAATTAATTCGAACGGACGTAGGTTCAACTTTTTCGTTTCTTTAAACAAGATACTCGTAAATAACTATTTTGATATTTTATGAATCAGAAATGTGATATTTTCACTTTATTATATAGTGACCTTGTTGCGTAGAAATGCAGGGCCTATCTATTGGAGTCGATCGAGTCGTTTTATTTATTTGTCTGTGTGTCTATGGACAGGTTTACGTTAACACTACTATAGTCCATTTCTTTTAGCGAGGCAGATTTGCACCGACTCGCAGCGGTGCCCTTTTAGCTCGGAAAAGTTTCCTTATCGCTGATTGGTGAGAATTATCTCGTCCAACCAATCAGCGATCAGGAAACTTTTCCGAGCTACGATCAGGAAACTTTTCCGAGCTAAAAGGGCACCGCTGCGAGTCGGTGCAAATCTGCCTCGTTAAAAAAAAAATGGATTATAGTCGGATTTTGACGAAATTTTCAGCAAATAGATCTTGGGGCCATGGACGGCCTCATTAAATTATGGAGATGATCTGGATCCGGATTCTAGATCCGAATTATCATTTTCGCCCTTTTAAAGATAACTTCTAAACAAATTGACGGATTTTGACGAAATTTTTACTACAGATAGATCATAGGCCATGGACGACTCCATTAACCTCTGATTATTATTATTATTATTATTATTATTATTATTATTATTATTATTATTATTATTATTATTATTATTATTATATCAATAGTTGTATTAGCCTCGTGTTTACGTAAGTTTATTGAAATCATAAATGCCATTGGAAATATCATAATTTTTTTAATTTAGTAGTAGTAGTAGTAGTAGTAGTAGTAGTAGACTTGTCTTGAATCAGTGTTCTGTATAATCTAGAGATTATCAACCAGAAATGTGAATGATAACCAGTAATTATTTTACTCCATCAAGGCTCTTTAATATGGAGGTCTCACTTAATTCACTGCAAATCCGATTACGTCCTCATATGAAAGTTATTTTGAATTGCAAATTATGAGTTGTGAAGATGTTAATGATGCCACTTTTTTTTTTTTTTTTTTTTTTTTTTTAGATGGATTTCGTGTATTGGCGCTATCAATAGTGCGTTGCATCTGTTAAAATATTTTTTTTTCTAATTACCCAATGATTTGGAAAAAATTTTCATTGAGATTCTTTTTTCCTACAGTAGTAATGATAGTAGTGATGATTGATGAAATTTATGCCAATGATCACATATTGCTTATATAATTAACTTACGACGTTGTAAAACTGCCTTTTTTTTACTACTCACTTTTGTGTGTGTATATATATATATATATATATATATATATATATATATATATATATATATATATATATATATATATATATATACATACATATATATATATATATATATATATATATATATATATATATGTATATATATATATATATATATATATATATATATATATTATATATATATATATGTATATATGTGTGTGTGTTTAATCTCCCTATCTGTTAATGATAATGATATTGTTAGTAACTTGGGCAGTGTAGTTATTTATTTATTACCTCCGCCAACGAAGTTGGGAGGAGGTGATGTTTTCGCCCATGTTTGTCCGTTTGTCTGTTTGTTTGCATGTTTCCTGGCCACAATTTTACCCTTAAACTAGTGAAAATTTCAGGGCTTATTTTTTATGTCGAGATGTGGAAGTGATTCAATTTTGGAAATCCTAAGTCAAAAGTCAAGGTCAGGTTTGAGCAAAAGAAATAAGCTGTCGTGGCGGAGGCCTGCACTCTCAGAGTGCTTAGTTATAAATGAAATCGAAGTTGAATCATCTTGAGGTATATACATAATTGCAGTATCTTGTGATGTTGGAGCAAATGCTTTTTTGTTGACCAGGCGGACATGGGTCTTTTTATAGTTTATGTATGACATATTTGTTTTTGATATTGTTAATAGTTTATATATGACATGTCTGTTTTGACGTTGTTACTTATTTTAGAATGATTTATTGTTAATTTGTTCTCTTCATTTATTTCCTTATTTCCTTTCCTCAATGGGCTATTTTTCCCTGTTGGAGCCCCTGGGCTTATAGCATCTTGCTTTTCCAACTAGGGTTGTAGCTTGGATAGTAATAATGATAATAATAATAATAATAATAATAATGTAAAAGAATGGTTGAGAAAGAAGGTGAGAATGGTTTTTGTATGTTAAAATATGATAGGATAAATTTTCTAAAGGTGTACATAATTATTCATTAGTAATTGAAAAAAAAATACAGGAATGATATAATGGTACTGATAGAGAACTACTAGAAACCATTCGTCTGAAACTGAAGAACGACATATACCCAGGCACTTCCCCCAATTTTGGGGGGTAGCCGACACCAACAATGAAACAAAATAAAAAG
>NC_090761.1:65727446-65736662 GCF_036898095.1 Palaemon carinicauda | reverse complement strand
AGCCAGGTGTTTAAGGGTGTGTCCAACTGTACATAGATAAGTACAGAAGATTACAAAATCAGGGTAATGGCCTGCGATTGGTTTTACATACAAATCTGTATGTTCTGTAAAGAAGTTCATGTAAGTAGGGTGATGAGCAATGTTTTGTATCTAAATTATGGTTCTGTGTCATAAAACATCCTTATCATATAGATTATTAAGTGATATAATAATTTAAAACACATTACAATGCTTCAAAACAATAACATTGATGACCACTACAATTCTGCTACCATGGACCTTATTCATGGGCTAATATGGTGTCAAAAGTAACAGCGATATAATCTCAAATTCTTGTGGTCCTAATGAATGTTGTAGCCTCTGAAAAGAAATTACTAAGTGATGAAAGACATTAGATAATCGTATTGGTGATGTGCAGATGTATGCCAGGTAGCTGTTTAATATTAGAGGAAACATTCCCAATAAGATATTTTCCAAATACAATATCAATCTGGGTAATAGAATTGCAACTAGAGGGGCACTCAGTGGAGCGCAGACCTCTGCTGCTGTAGCTTATTTCTTTACATTTTGCTCGACTGTGACCTCAACCTTTGACCTTCACATTCCAAAATTTAATAATTCCCAGCTCTTTAAATAAGTTAATCCCTGCAAATTTCATTACTCTACAAATTCTATTTCTTGTTTTAGAAGGGCTTTCATTTTGACAGAATCAAAATCTTTCTCACGCACACAAACAGGGGATAAAAACATAACCTCCATCCAACTTCGTTGGCGGAGGTGATAAGGGAAGGTTAAGATAAAGAAGGAAACTGATACAGAAAATGCTTACGAAAAACACTATATTATATATTAGAAGTTTGCAGTAAATAGGTTCGTAAAGAATGGAAGGAACTCCCAAGAAGAAACATATGTGGAAAATATTGTTATCAATTAATGTCAACATAGAAATTGCTGTATATTATAAGTCTGTAATAAATAGGATCGTAATTATTGGAAGATTCTCAAACGGAAATTGATTCGGAAAACACTTATATAAATCAGTTGAACATGATTGCTGGAAGTCAGTGCTAGAAATGACTGACTTCCCTACATCATATTCAAAATAAGCTCATTGCAGTGGGGGACATCTCAGGGATTGGGCCAGTTGAAATTAACACCAACATAGAAATTACTTGTTATATGAATCAGAAATTAATAGTCTCGTAAATAAAGGGAAAAATTAATGTGGAAAGTGGTCCCTTGCAGGAACCATTTTATGTTTAACAGGTTGACCATAGGTATCTCATTATAGTTTGTATATGACATTATTTTATCGTTGTTACTTATCTTAGAATATTTTATACTTATTCATTACTTCCCTTGTAATTAATTATTTCATTTTTTTCTTTCCTCACTAGGGTATTTTTCCCTTTTGGAGCTCTTGTGCATAATGCATCTTGTCTTTTCAACCATTCGCATTGATAAAAATTTGTTGATTTCTGACGAGAATTATACGCCATAATCGAGCGGACTTAAAAACACTGCTCACAACTTGAGGACGAATTGTGATTAAAAGAAGCAATGACTTTGAATATCTACACCGAGTTCAAATTAATAATCCAGTTATATCCTACGTTCTAGTGTACAGAGGAAAGTCTCAGAATTTATAAGGATTGTGTGAGGAATGATATGACCCCTGTCCTTTATTATTTTCATCACCACTCTCAATGAAAAAGCTGAAAAACTCTATTATGAGGAACAATTTAATACAATTATTAACTTGAAATCTTTCTTGATAGGTTGTCAAGAAAACTCGCAAGGAACAGCCAGATGATGAAAGGGTGATACGGTGTGAAGCGAGATAAGAATAATTACCTCCACCAACGAAGTTAGAAGGAAGTCGTGTTTTACCCCCTGTGTATGTGTGTGTGTGTTTGTTTGTGAACAGCTTCCTGGCCACAATTTTTAATCGCAAAGTAATGAAACTTGCAGGGATTAATCGTTATGTAAAAAGCTGGAAATTATTAAATTTTGGAAGGTCAAGGTCTCGGTCGAACAATAGGTCGAGAAATAAGCTGCCGCGGCGGAGGTCTGCGCTCTACTGAGTGCCCTCTAGTTTAGGTATATTTTCGGTGTGATTCTGAATGGCTTATTCATCTCTCTCTCTCTCTCTCTCTCTCTCTCTCTCTCTCTCTCTCTCTCTCTCTCGTCCATATTTATGGAATTTAGATACTTTATTCATAGCACAATAATGAAGAATTATTTATTGATGTTTTCATAGAATTCTGCGATAATAGGCTGATATAATCGTGCCCTTTGTATAATATTGTAATTCGCTGTATGCTATAGAAATATTATACTTTATAGTTGCACAATATAGTAACAATGATAGACTCGGCAAGTAAAAGTACGATACCATTACATTTTCACCATAAAGTAATGTGCTTTCATTGTATAATAAATATTACACATTTATTTTATAATTATATTAAATTGTGATTGGCATAGTAATACTATATTGTTATCAAAGTGGGACTGCCACTCTACAATAATGCATTAATATTATTTCATCACGAAACAAGTCTGCCAAATTACGGTGATTTTTTTCCATTATTTGTAATTTTTTTTTCTTTTGCCTAATTACGATTTTTTTTTCTCTAAAGAAAAATCTGCTTTTAATTTGGATGGTCGAAGCTGCATTTGTTTATGCCAGATACGTGTAATTAATACGTATTTCAATGACGGAAAATAATGCATTTTAACGTTATCGTATTTGGAGATTTGTTTGTATTTCATTATGTACAAAAGCTGTTCAAGCTACATAGTTTTGATAAGGTATTGTAATGGAATCTTCCAGGAATATTAATGAAACGTTTTTTATAAGGTCTTCTGATGTGCTTTGATTATTATTGACATATTCAAATTTTAATTTCGATCACGCAGTTAGTATTTTGAAACTATAGGAGAGATTACTCTAGTGCTGTATGTGGATGAGATCATGGTAAGAGGTAGGTGGAAATGGTTTGGGCATGCTCTTCGCATTCCCCAAGAGAGATTAGTTCAGCAAAGTTTAACTGGGCTCCACAAGGCACTAGAAGAGTTAAAAGACCCATGGCTACATAGCTGAGTACTATGAAACGTGAAGTAGATGATGAATGGATAAGTATTGAATTGAAAGCTCAAGAAGAGACGACTGGCGAAATCTAACCGAGGCCTTTTGCGTCAAAGGCGTAGGAAGGTCGAGCTTGTCAGATTTTATTAGTTAGTTTTTTGGTGTTTTCGTACAAAACATATTTGTTTATTAGTGGAAGTAGCATCAGTACGCCTTGGCTTTGAAAAATGTTGTTTTGAAGACGCAGAGGTGAAAGCTGAATAGAATCAGTTGTGTTGATTATGTACTTTGAGCAGCTTGTCTCTTTGCATTACAATTACAAGTACTCTAATATCTAACAATAAAAGAAACTGAAATGGTTTATTGTATATTATGACCGTTGCTTGCACAAATGCGTATAACCATCAGAATAATGGACAAGTTTTCCATGTAGTTTGGGTTGATAATAATTATGATTATAGTAATTTTAATGCAAAGATATTTTGATAATGAAAATTTTTATAATAATAATTTTGATACTAATGATGATTTTAATAATAATTATTTTAATAATAATTGATTTAATCAATTTATTAGTAATTTTAATCTTTTTGATACTTGGTAAGATTTTTGTTATTATTTAAATAATTAAAATTGTTATTATTCTTGAAATTGTAATTCTACAAAAAATTATCAAAACCATCATATGAACTGACAACTCTGTAAAAAACAGTTTATTAACATTCTGTTACATCCCTCGGCAATTAGCCTTCACGTGCACTGTTTTAATTTCCTTTCTCCTTTTGGGTGATGATGCAATCTGTAGCCAACGTTCGTAAATTCCTGCACGTGTCCGCTCGTGCGCCCGGGTCGTTTTTGACGGACGTGAGATTGCATAATGTGTGATAAGTCATTCCTTTTATTATCGTCATTATGGATAGCCTCTGTGGTTTTTTAAGTTTATTTTCACTTGTGGAGAGCTTTGCTAGTGAATAGAAAGGGGTCTGCTTTTATTCGGGTTCATGGGCTATGTGAGGATTTTCTTAGAAAGGGAAATTAATTGTTGGATCTTTATTATATGTTAGTTTTTTTTTTTTTTTTTGTAATTGTATTAGATGTTAGTTTTTTGTAATTTTATTAGATGTTAGTTTTTTGTAATTTCGTTAGATGTTAGTTTTTTGTAATTTTATTAGATGTTAGTTTTTTGTAATTTTATTAGATAGTTTTTTTTTTGTAATTTTATTAGATGTTAGTTTTTTTGTAATTTTATTAGATGTTAGTTTTTTTAATTTTATTAGATGTTAGTTTTTTGTAATTTTATTAGATGTTAGTTTTTTTGTAGTTATATTAGATTTTTGTTTTTTGTAATTTTATGAGATTTTTTGTGGAATATTATTAAAAATTAGATTTTTCAGAGTTTTATTAGAAATTTTAATTAATTGTGGGAACCTTATTAGAAAGATGTATTGATTGTGGGACCTTTATTAGAAAGGTAAGTTATTTTTAGGAATATTATTAGAAAGGTTAATTAATTAAGAGACTTTTATTAATAAGGGGAATTAATTGTGGTCATTTTATTAGAAAAGTGAATCAATTGTGGGAATTTTATTAGATAGGGGAATTAACTATGGGAATTTTATTAGGACGTGAATTAATTGTGGGAATTTTGTTAGAAAAGTGAATTAATTGTGGGAATTTTATCAGGAAGAATATATTGTGGAAACCATCCAAAAGGAGAACAAATTATCGAACAATATTAAACATAAGAACAGATTATAGAAATTAATCAAAAAAAAAAAAAAAAAAAAAAAAAAAAGGAAACGAATTCTGGGAATTTTATTAGAATTAAGAACAACTTATTGCTAATGTTGAAAGTTGAGGGAGATAATGTAATTAAATTCTATTCATATGTTTATGTTTCACAAATCTAAAACTTATTTACATAATATTTCATTAGAAAGGTTTTGACGTGATTCATTTCATTACGCAAAATGAGAGGGGTAGAGGGTAAGGGGGCGAAGGCTCTTAAGTGCAATGACCTGTCTGATACGTCAGCCACTCACGAACGACCTTTAAACCCTTGAAAGCGGATCACTTAGATTCAATTTACCGAGGCCTCGCCATAGATGAATAAAGACACGGCCCTTTTCGATGGTTTAATGGAATGATAACAGTGTCGAGAAAATAAGCATGAGAAGAAAGAGAGTAAGAAATATGGGATGAAATATAAGCAGAGAATGAAAAGTATGCCGAGAGAGAGAAGAAGAGAATAAGGACTAAGAGAAGAAAGATGAGAAGAGAATAAAGGCTATGAGAAGAAAGAGAAGAAGAGAATACGAAGTATGAGAAGAGAAAAAGAGAATAAGAAGTATGAGAAGAAAGAGAAGAAGAGAATAAAGGGTATGGGAAGAGAAGAGAATAAGAAGTATGAGAAGAAAGTGAAGAAGAGAATAAAAAGTATGAGAAGAGGAGGAGAAGAGAAGAAGTATGAGAAGAAAGGGAAGAGAATAAAAATTATGAGAAGTAAGAGAAGAAGACAATAGGAAGTATGAGAATAAAGAGAAGAAGAGAAAGGGTAGGAGGAAATAATTGAAAAAATGTAATTCTGCCTTGATTTCTTGCCAGCTGTTGGAATCTAATCTTCCTCTAATACATAGTGTATCTCATTTGCATAGAGACTCAAAATTGTTACATTTTAGCTACGCCGTTTTAAAGGGATAGTATTTTGCTGGATTTGAGACCATTTTATTCTTAAGTATTGGTGATACACTTTTGTAAGGTGTGAATAAAACGATTAGTTCTTTTTAATAGTTTTTTTTATTATTTTTATCTTACTATTGTAATGTTTTTGTGAAGATTTATGTTGAAAGCCAGTTAACAGAGGGACTGACCTAGCAGTTGAAAATTGCATTTTATGAATAAATGCAACAAGAATAATTAATTTCGTTGTTTTATACCTTATTATTTTATTAGTTTTTATGAAACCTCATGTCAAAATGCACTTAACAGAGGGACTGACATAGCAATTGAAAATTGCTTGTATGAATATTTATGTTAGAGTGCACTTGAAAAAAGGACTGACATAGGAGTTGGAAATTGCATTTTATGAATGAAGGAAACAAGAATAAATCATTACGTTGCTGTTTTTTATCTTAATATTTTATTATGTTTTTATGAAGATTTGTGTTAGAGTGCACTTACCAAAGGGACTGACAAATCAGGTGGAATTCATGTGATTTTATAAATCGTGGGAAAAAAAAAATTGTTGTTGCCCTAGATCATTGGTTTGCTCTTCAAACGTTTAATAACCTTGTGGTTGACAACTTACCAACAGCGACCTGAAATACGCCATTCGTCCTTGTGGTCTAAGCCTAACCTCAAGAACGTGCTGGCTAGAGGCCTTAGAAAGAATTTATTATTAGTATTTCACTTTTTGTTGACCTCTTGCACTTTGCAGTCTCAATTTTGTAGTCTCGATTTTTATTTCATGTGGAAATTGTTATTTTCTGACATTAGTGTACGGAAATGTCTTGGATTTTATTTTTCTTGGACTGATATATTTTAAAGAAATATAATTTTTATTATTTTTATTTGGTGATTTACTCATGAAGTGACCTCGTAGATATTTTACGTGAAAGGGATCTTTCATCTCTCGCAATGCCTTTGTTGTGGTTTGTTGACATTTCGTTTTACTATTTCAATTGAACTTAATTTATTTTTAGGCTTATTCTGTTCCTTCCTTCTTGCGTTTAATCAAATTATGTCTCCTCTTTATCTTCTCGTTCCTTAGACGTCATTCTCTTCACTCATCTCAAGTCTTTGGTGTGGTTTGTTGACATTTTTCTTCTACAATTTTAATTGAATATAATTTATTTTTAGTCTTATTCTATACCCTTCCTTCTTGCGTTTAATCAAATTATGTCTCCTCATTATCTTCTCGTTCCTTAGACGTCATTCTCTTCACTCATCTCAAGTCTTTGGTGTGGTTTGTTGACATTTTTCTTCTACAATTTTAATTGAATATAATTTATTTTTAGTCTTATTCTATACCCTTCCTTCTTGCGTTTAATCAAATTATGTCTCCTCTTTATCTTCTCGTTCCTTAGACGTCATTCTCTTCACTCATCTCAAGTCTTTGGTGTGGTTTGTTGACATTTTTCTTCTACAATTTTAATTGAATATAATTTATTTTTAGTCTTATTCTATACCCTTCCTTCTTGCGTTTAATCAAATTATGTCTCCTCTTTATCTTCTCGTTCCTTAGACGTCATTCTCTTCACTCATCTCAAGTCTTTGGTGTGGTTTGTTGACATTTTTCTTCTACAATTTTAATTGAATATAATTTATTTTTAGTCTTATTCTATACCCTTCCTTCTTGCGTTTAATCAAATTATGTCTCCTCTTTATCTTCTCGTTCCTTAGACGTCATTCTCTTCACTCATCTCAAGTCTTTGGTGTGGTTTGTTGACATTTTTCTTTTACAATTTTAATTGAACATAATTTATTTTTAGTCTTATTCTATACCCTTCCTTCTTGTGTTTAATCAAATTATGTCTCCTCTTTATCTTCTCGTTCTTTAGACGTTATTCTTTTCTCTCATCTCAAGCCTTTGGTGTGGTTTGTTGACATTTTTGTTTTACAATTTTAATTGAACATAATTTATTTTCAGGCTTATTCTATACCCTTCCTTCTTGCGTTTAATCAAATTATGCCTCCTCTTCATCTTCTCGTTCCTTAGACGTTATTCTCTTCTCTCATCTCAAGCCTTTGGTGTGGTTTGTTGACATTTTTCTTCTACAATTTTAATTGAATATAATTTATTTTTAGTCTTATTCTATACCCTTCCTTCTTGCGTTTAATCAAATTATGTCTCCTCTTTATCTTCTCGTTCCTTAGACGTCATTCTCTTCACTCATCTCAAGTCTTTGGTGTGGTTTGTTGACATTTTTCTTCTACAATTTTAATTGAATATAATTTATTTTTAGTCTTATTCTATACCCTTCCTTCTTGCGTTTAATCAAATTATGTCTCCTCTTTATCTTCTCGTTCCTTAGACGTCATTCTCTTCACTCATCTCAAGTCTTTGGTGTGGTTTGTTGACATTTTTCTTCTACAATTTTAATTGAATATAATTTATTTTTAGTCTTATTCTATACCCTTCCTTCTTGCGTTTAATCAAATTATGTCTCCTCTTTATCTTCTCGTTCCTTAGACGTCATTCTCTTCACTCATCTCAAGTCTTTGGTGTGGTTTGTTGACATTTTTCTTCTACAATTTTAATTGAATATAATTTATTTTTAGTCTTATTCTATACCCTTCCTTCTTGCGTTTAATCAAATTATGTCTCCTCTTTATCTTCTCGTTCCTTAGACGTCATTCTCTTCACTCATCTTAAGTCTTTGGTGTGGTTTGTTGACATTTTTCTTCTACAATTTTAATTGAATATAATTTATTTTTAGTCTTATTCTATACCCTTCCTTCTTGCGTTTAATCAAATTATGTCTCCTCTTTATCTTCTCGTTCCTTAGACGTCATTCTCTTCACTCATCTCAAGTCTTTGGTGTGGTTTGTTGACATTTTTCTTCTACAATTTTAATTGAATATAATTTATTTTTAGTCTTATTCTATACCCTTCCTTCTTGCGTTTAATCAAATTATGTCTCCTCTTTATCTTCTCGTTCCTTAGACGTCATTCTCTTCTCTTATCTCAAGCCTTTGTTGTGGTTTGTTGACATTTTTATTTTACAATTTTAATTTAACATAATTTATTTTTAGTCTTATTCTATACCCCTCCTCCTTGCGTTTAATCAAATTCTGTCTCTTCTTAATCTTATCTTTTCTCACCAAGTCTGCAATGTTCTAAAAATCACCCTCGAATAATCCCTATTGCTTTAGATTTGAATTCGGCCACCAAACAAATTGAATTCCTTTCAGTGTCCCAGGAATGTCTTCTTAATCTCTGAGGAGGAGAAACTCTTGGTCAAGTTGCAAGAAAAGGTGGGAACTCTCAGGGTTGTTTACTGAATGAAAACTAGTGTGTGTTTGTGTGTACGTGACCGGCTTGAGGAGACACCAAGGTTAAATAATATAAGGTTTTAAAAGCCGCCGTGGCAGTGGTCAGTAGTTTAATGGAAAATGTTAGGTTT
>NC_090761.1:65709946-65719946 GCF_036898095.1 Palaemon carinicauda | reverse complement strand
TTGTTTTTTGTTTATTTGTTGTTATAAGAAAATTACTTTTTGTTTTTATTTTATCAATATTACTTGTTTATTTGTTTATATATATCAATCATTTTGTATCATATCAATATTACTTTTCGCTTAAATTTGTTATATTATTACTTATTGGTTATTTTTTATTATATCAATATTACTTTTTTTGTGTATTTGTATCAATCTTTAGTTTTTGTATTATATCAATATTACTTTTTCTTATTCGTGTATTTATATCAGTATTAACATTTTATAATTCGTGTATTTATATCAGTATTAACATTTATTTGTGTATTTATGTTAGTATTACATTCTGATTACCGTCTTCAAGTAAGGTGAATTTAACTTTAATATTTTTTCATTTTACGGCTTCCTTTAAGGTTTGTTCATCATATTTAGAAGATTAGCAAAACTTCAGTATCTCTCCTGCCTTAGGAAGGTTTTGAATATAGAACGGTATATAGATCGCCTCGGTTCTCCAATTTTTAACGAAGCTCATGTCTGCCATATAACTTCCTTTCAAATTGGACTTTTTATTTCCCTTTAAAGATTTAAAGGCTACTCATGAATTGCAAGGGCAAGGGACCGTGACATTGTCCTAGAGACTGACCATATATCATATGATCAGCGTCCAAGCCCCCTCTCCACCCAAGCTAGGACCAGGGAGAGCCAGGCAGTGCCTGCTGATGATTCAGCAGGTAGACCTATAGGCTTCCCCAAACCCATCATCCTTAGCTCTCAATGATGGTTAGGTTATAAAAACTAAAGGAACTAACGAGTCTGAGCAGGACTCGAACCCCCGTTTGGCGAACACTAGGCGGAAATGTTACTAATCATAGCTTAGCAATCTAGTAAATATTCGTAAAAAGATACGAAACGGTTGATTGACGATGAAGTGTAACTCCAAAGAAATATTAATGTCATTCTAATATTAAAACTGCTTACTAATTGCCATGCTTTAAAGTCCAGTTATGTAAGGAGAAATGTGATTGAAAGTGACGATTTCTCCTTTGGAATAATAATTTTGCTAAAATTGTCTTTTCCAAGATGTTTTTTTTTTTTTTCAAGATTGCGACGAGATCATGGTGAAGGGTAGATAGAGATTTTTTTTAGGCATGCTCTTCGCACTCCCCAAGAGAGATTAGTTCACCAAACTTTCAATTAGGCACTAGAAGAGTTGGAAGACCCAAGCCTACATGGCCGAGGACTATGAAACGCGGAGTAGGAGATTATGAATGGAGACGTGTCGATTTGAAAGCACAAGATAGAGACGACTGGCGAAATCTAACCGAGGCCCTTTGCGTCAATAGGCGTAGGAGATGATGATAATTATTTCTGAAGTTCCAACGGAGATTGATAGAGCTTACCAAAATCACTTCGGAACGCTAAAATAAAAAAGAAAATAATGAAAATGTCTTCTTTTTTTCAGTCTTATTTAGTTAGGAAGCTTTTCTTTAAATCAAAACATGGCTGAACACATCCATTTTTCATTTGTCTCATTGTATTAGGTTCGTAACTGTTTAGGTAATCCACATTTTGTTGTTTTATTTTGATAATTCATTAACTTTCATATAGTTTATTTATTTCCCTATTACCTTTTCTCGCTGGGCTATTTTTCCCTGTTGGAGCCCATGGGCTTATAGCACCTTGCTTTTCCAAGTAGGGTTGTAGCTTAGCTAATAATAATAATAATAATAATAATAATAATAATAATAATAATAATAATAAAGTTAGCTTGAATTTTTTTTTCAAAGGGGAATTGATCCACTAGGAAAGGTATTGTTCCAGAAGTTCTGGAGGTAATGTTATCAAAGGATTTAGAAATGATAGCATTAACGCTTATTACCTTCGGAGTTCTCGTATACTGCAGTACTAATGCGCAAGGGAAAGAGAGAGAGAGAGAGAGAGAGAGAGAGAGAGAGAGAGAGAGAGAGAGAGAGAGAGAGAGAGAGAGAGATTAGGTTTATTTAAATTTTGGATTATTATTATTATTATTATTATTATTATTATTATTATTATTATTATTAGCTAAGCTACAACCCTAGTTGGAAAAGCAGGATGCAAAAAGCCCAGGGGCCACAACAGACTTAGATATTACTTATACAATCGAATGATGTAAATCTGTATTTATACATTATCTGCCAATATATAACAATCATTCACATATACACTGTACTTGAAAATTGTGCATTATTCATTTCACAAATAAACGCCAGAATTCCTTCTTTATAGCATCTTCAATCCTCAAGTGTTTGGTGGAGCTGTATCCCAAGCGAAGGAAAATCCTCACCTCCCTTCATCTCCAGTTTATCATTTTTCCTCCAGCCCCCCCCCCCCTCTGTTTCATATCTCCCGGAACTCCCCCCCCCCCTGCCATTTCTCTGGTACTCTTACCTCCCCTCGTTACTCGGACCCCCCTTGGAATCCTAGTAGGGGACTCCCACGCCCCATTCCTTTCTATAGACCGCATTCCCTTTGACCCTAGAGGTCGTTAACCTCTCTCTCTCTCTCTCTCTCTCTCTCTCTCTCTCTCTCTCTCTCTCTCTCTCTCTCTCTCTCTCTCTCACACAGATATTTGTTTTATCCTCTCTCTCTCTCTCTCTCTCTCTCTCTCTCTCTCTCTCTCTCTCTCTCTCTCTCACAAATATTTGTGTTTTATCCTCTCTCTCTCTCTCTCTCTCTCTCTCTCTCTCCTCTCCTCTCTCTCTCTCTCTCTCTCTCTCTCACAAATATTTGTGTTTTATCCTCTCTCTCTCTCTCTCTCTCTCTCTCTCTCTCTCTCTCTCTCTCTCTCTCTCTCTCTCTCTCTCTCTCTCTCTCACTTACAGATATTTGTTTATGCTCTCTCTCTCTCTCTCTCTCTCTCTCTCTCTCTCTCTCTCCTCTCTCCTCTCTCTCTCTCTCTCTCTCTCTCTCTCTCTTGGTATACAGATATGTGTTATTTTTTTAATTTCTTTTCCCCTCATTATTATTTTGGATGATTTGCATTCACGGACGTCTCTCTAGTCATACCCTCGTTCACATTCCCATTTCTGTTCCCCTCTTCCCTTTTATCTTCCCACATGAAACTACCTGTGTTTGCCATCGTCTCTCTCACTTTCCCTTCTTCCCTCCGTTCTTCTACTCTCCCCTTTTTCCTTCTTTCACTCTCCTCTCCTCTCTTCCTTCTTCCACTCTCTCCTTTTTTCTTTCTTCTTTTATTTCTCCTATTCTCTTCCTTCTTTTACTCCCCCTCTTCTCTTCCACTCCCCCTCTTCTCTTCCTTCTTCCACTCTCCCCTTTTCTCTTCCTTCTTCCACTCTCCTCTCTTCTCTTCCTTCTTTAACTTTAACCTCTTCTCTTCCTTCTTTAACTTCAACATCTTCTCTTCCTTCTTTAACTCCCCCCTCTTCTCTTCCTTCTTCCACTCTCCTCTCTTCTCTTCCTTCTTTGATTTTAACCTCTTCTCTTCCCTCTTTAACTCTCTCCTCTTATCTTCCTTCTTTAACTTTCCCCTCTTCTCTTCCTCCTTTCACCTTCCCCCTTCACTTCCTTCTTCATCTTTCGCCCCTTTTCTTCCTTCTTCAAACTTTCCCCCTCTTCTCTTCCTTCTTTCACTCTCCCTCTTCTCTTCCTTCTTTCACTCCTCTCCTCTTCTCTTCCTTCTTTAACTTCCCCTCTTCTCTTCCTTCTTTCACTCTCCCCCTCTTCTCTTCCTTCTTTCACTCTCCTCTCTTCTCTTCTTCTTTAACTTTCCCCTCTTCTCTTCCTTCTTTCACTCTCCCCTCTTCTCTTCCTTCTCTAACTTCCCCTCTTCTCTTCCTTCTTTCACTCTCCCCTCTTCTCTTCCTTTTTTCACTCTCACCCTCTTCTCTTCTTCTTTCTCTCTCCCCTCTTCTCTTCCTTCTTTCACTCTGCCCTCTTCTCTTCCTTCTTCCACTCTCCTTCCTTCTTTAACTTTCCCCTCTTTTCTTCCTTCTTTAACTTACCCATCTTTTCTTCCTTCTTTAACTCTCCCCTCTTTTCTTCCCTCTTTTCTTCCTTCTTTAACTTTCCCCTCTTCTCTTCCTTCTTTAACTTCCCCTCTTTTCTTTCTTTCACTCTCCCCTCTTCTCTTCCTTCTTCCACTCTCCCCTCTTCTCTTCTTCTTCCACTCTCCCCTCTTCTCTTCCTTCTTTCACTCTCCCCTCTTCTCTTCCTTCTTTCACTCTGCCTCTTCTCTTCCTTCTTCCACTCTCTTCCTTCTTTAACTTTCCCCTCTTTTCTTCCTTCTTTAAATTACCCATCTTTTCTTCCTTCTTTAACTCTCCCCTCTTTTCTTCCCTCTTTTCTTCCTTCTTTAACTTTCCCCTCTTCTCTTCCTTCTTTAACTTCCCCTCTTTTCTTTCTTTCACCTCTCCCCTCTTCTCTTCCTTCTTCCACTCTCCCCTCTTCTCTTCCTTCTTCCACTCTCCCCTCTTCTCTTCCTTCTTTCACTCTCCCCTCTTCTCTTCCTTCTTTCACTCTCCCCTCTTCTCTTCCTTCTTTCACTCTCCCCTCTTCTCTTCCTTCTTCCACTCTCCCCTCTTCTCTTCCTTCTTCCACTCTCCCCTCTTCTCTTCCTTCTTCCACTCTCCCCTCTTCTCTTCCTTCTTCCACTCTCCCCTCTTCTCTTCCTTCTTCCGCTCTCCCCTCTTCTCTTCCTTGACATTGCTTCGCCCCGCAATCCTCATTTGTGTTTCCACCCTCTGTTGTGTCAGTACAGACTGCATTTTCCATTTCCCCCTCCTGTTATTTTAGAATTCCTTCACATTATTCTCGCCCGTATATCTCCGTCCCATTTTTCCGTGTTGATTTCAGATGGGATACGTTTATTGCTGGGACTTGTAGTGGGATCTTGGGGATTATATACTTTCCTGATTCCCCTTCCAGTGGGGAATTGTACATTATTCTTTCTTGAGGTTTTTTTTTCTATTCTTTAATTAGAGACTGATGAGGGTCAGTCTTTTTCTTTGATTCTCAAATGGTTGAGAAAATATCATAGCCGGAAGGGTGTGATTTTGGTTTTTAGATGTCGTAACTGAAAGGTAATTATTTGAAAATGTTTAGGCTAGAAGATCTGTTTGAAAATGTCATAACTGAAAGGAAATTGTTCTGAATAGTCTTAGCTAGAAGGTCTGTTTAAAAATGTCATAACTGAAAGGAAATTGTCTGAAAAAGTCTTAGTAAGAAGATCTGTTTAAAAATGTCATACCTGAAAGGAGATTGTTTGAATAGTCTTAGCTAGAAGATCTGTTTAAAAATGTCATAACTGAAAGGAAATTGTTTGAAAAAGTCTTAGTAAGAAGATCTGTTTAAAAATGTCATAACTGAAAGGAGATTGTTTGAATAGTCTTAGCTAGAAGATCTGTTTAAAAATGTCATAACTGAAAGGAAATTGTTTGAATTAATCTTAGCTAGAAAATCTGTTTAAAAATGCCATAACTGAAAGGAAATTGTTTGAAATAGTCTTAGCTAGAAGATCTGTTTGAAAAAAAAGTGTAATAACTGAAAGGAAGTTGTTTAAAAAAAAGTCAGCTAGCAGATCTGTTTAAAATAAATGTCATAACTGAAAGGAAGTTGTTTAAAAACAAACCTTAGCTAGAAGATCTGATTTTTTTTAAATGTCGTAATTAAAAAAAATAGTAAAAAAGTAATAGGGGGAAGGATCTGATTTTTAAAAAATGTCACGCGAAAGGAATTTATTTTTAAAATACATTTGAAAGGAAATTATTTTTAGAATGTCATATTTGAAAGGAAATTATTGAAAAAATTTCATATTTGAAAGAAAATTATTTTAAGAAATTATATTTGAAGGGAAATTATTTTAGATATTTCATATTTAAAAGGAAATTATATTAGATATTTCATATATGGAAGGAAATTATTTAAAAAAAAAAAAAAGTCATGTCTGACAGGAAATTATTAAAAAAAAAAAAGTCATGTCTGACAGGAAATTATTTTAGTCATATTTGATAGGAAATTATTTTAGAAAAAGTCATATTTGAAATGAAATTATTTTAGAGAAGTCATATTTGGAAAGGAAATTATTTTAGAGAAGTCATATTTGAAAGGAAATTATTTTAGAGAAGTCATATTTGAAAGGAAATTATTTTAGAAAAGTCATATTTGAAAAGGAAATTATTTTAGAGAAGTCATATTTGAAAGGAAATTATTTTAGAAAAGTCATATTTTGAAATGAAATTATTTTAGAAAAGTCATATTTTGAAAGGAAATTATTTAAAAAAAGTGTTGTGTGAAAGGAAGTTATTTTAAATTTTCACATTTATAAGGAAATTATTAAAAAAGTCATGTTTGACAGGAAATTATTTTAGAAAACTCATACATGAAAGGGAATTATTTTAGAAATGTCATATTTGAAAAGGAAATTATTTTAAAAAGTTATTGCTTCAAAGGAAGTTATTTTCAACATTTCATATCTTAAACGAAATTATAAAAAAAAAAATTTCATATTTGAAAAGAAGAAAATAGGTAGAAAATCTAAATCAAGAAAATACAACAGCTGCAAGAATCGGATTTATCAGAACTAAACGATACCAAACTATTCGTCTCTTTCGTTTCAGTTAATTGATTTTCGTCCTTTCGTTTGTCCATTCTCTTTCTATGGTCCCTTAAAGCGGAGCATACCCATAAGCCGAGAAGCAAGCGGTGTGATGAATGTGAACTGTAAATTATTTAAGTCTCCCCAAGTGGGAAATTAGAGATATATATCTCGCTTTGTTGCCCCTCTTCGCGTTAATTTTGTCCAGCGTATTGTATTTACCTAAGTCTTTATGATAACGTTATTTTAAAGATAACTGGGTTTTAATGTGGTAAAGGATGATAAGAATTAGTTTAGAGTGTTTGGAATATTTTCTTTATTTTTTGCTGAATTATTGTGGTGCTTTATATATATATATATATATATATATTATATATATATATATATATATATATATATATATATATATACATATATAATGTGTGTGTGTATATATGTATATATGTAAAGTATTTATATATGATTGCATGTCTTATGAGAAATTTTGTTTTATTATTATTATTATTATTATTATTATTATTATTATTATATTATTATTATTATTATATTTCAAACCATAAAAAGGCTGGCTTGTTCAGTGCAGGCATTACAAGCGACTCCAACTTGTTCCCCCAAGAAAAATTTTCATTCTCAAAGTAACATGTTCCTTGGGTCAGGAGTTCGAACCCCGCTCAAGATCGACAGTGTTCAGTGTTATGTGCAACCTTACCGTCCTTTTGAGCCAGAAATTGTGTGTGTTTTGGGGAGCTTATAGGTCTACTAAACCTTCTGAGTCATCAACAACCATTGCCTGACCCAACCTGGTCCGAGCTTAAGTGAAGGCGGGCTTGGGTCTTCTGGGTCTTGTCCTTTTCCTTGTCTCTGCTGCTCATGAGTGATTTTTAAAACTTTTGAATTGAGAATACGTGAATCCTCAGGTACGATTTACAGGGGTTGATGTGCACGTGTTAAGGATAGATTGTGGGGAGGGAGTGAGGAGGGCTTGGGAGGAACCTGTTGGGGGGTGGGGAGAAGATAAAGAGGGAGGTAGAGAATCAGTTGGCGAGGTAATATGAAGGATGTTATGGAGAGAAGAGGTTTGCTGGAAGAGGATGCTTTTGATCGAAGACATTGGAGAGGGCGTATCAGGCAACCGACCCCTTAATGTAGTGAAGGATGACATGGAGAGAAGAAGTTTAGTGGAAGAGGATGCTTTTGATCGAAGGCATTGGAGAGGGCGCATCAGGCAACCGACGTCTTAATGTAAGGATAACGTTAGGAAAGAATATACCGAGTCATACTTCTATAATATTTTAGAGCCTGATAACGATAGATTATAGATTCATAAGGATATTCAAGGATTTTTAGATATTAGATTTAATATATTAATAGCGAATCCATTTTGGTTTTCAGTCTTTAGATTCAGTGGTTGATAAATTGTTGCTGTTATAGGTAGCTTTTATTGATTGATAATGAATAATACTTATGATCGATAGGTAAATTCATTCTCCTGTTAAGAGAACAGAGTTAGTCCAAAGGATCTAATCAATAACAATTCCAGTTGGCCATTGTTTACTGTCTTAGTTTTATCTTGTGTTTTCCCCCTTCAGTCCAGTTTTGTCTTTCGATTCTTTCGCTTAATCTTTCCTTTATTCTCTCATCTTCTCTTTCTATTGTCATTTATCCCCCTTCACTATCTGTAAAAATTCAATATTAACGTTTGATCTGGGAGAGAGAGAGAGAGAGGAGAGAGAGAGAGAGAGAGAGAGAGAGAGAGAGAGAGAGAGAGAATATGAAAAATAATATACTAACTTTTTATCCTATCAATTATTAATATGTCCACTAGCTTATGCGTTTTGCCTTCATGATGAAAAAAAACTCAAACTTGACAGGGATTCTGCATACAGTATGCGAGTTTTTTTTTTTTTTTTTTTCTTCTTTTTTTTTTTTTTTTTTTTTTTTTTTTTTTTTTTTTTTTTGTGGCACGTGTTTGTATTCCTAGCACGTGCAATCTTTTAGTTTTTAGCTTCATGGGAGCCGCATGCAACATCACACATTTTCGGTGGATTTATGAAAGTGTTCTTTATTTTGTGGTTTTTATCCGTTACTTTGAGGTGGATTTTTTCTTTTTTTTTTCAACATGTTCAATTCTACACAATGACTTTTGAATTAGGTAGCTGAAATATAGAAGAGTTTTGATGCCTCGAGGCTCTAGATGAATTTTTGATTGGATATCCTAGGAATGAAAAGTGTATATATATATATATATATATATATATATATATATATATATATATATATATATATATATATATATATATATTAGTGGCTGGGTTTTTTAATATAGTCATATATTATATACTCATATATATATATATATATATATATATATATATATATATAGTATATATATATATATGTATTTATAGATATATAAAAACACACATATATATATATATAAACATATATATATATATATATATATATATATATATATATATATATATATATATATATATATATATATATATACATATATATATGGGTTGGTGAGTGGGGTGTGTGTGTGTGTGTGTTGTTTACACATACATTCCTACTATAAATACGAACAATGATGCGGACCATGTATGTATGCCTTTATTTTGTTATGCGATGGTATTAAAGTGTATTCACATACCATGTGGGAAACCTCCGTTTTACCTTTCTTAGCTATACCGACTTCTGATCGCTTTGTGGTCAGGAAATTCTTATTTTAGGTTTATTCCCTTTGCTGCTTTGATCTCATATAGTTTTCTCTTTGTAGGCCCATTTGTTTTGACCACACATAAATATTTATGGCTAGAGCTAAACCACCTTCACATTCCACATTGGAATAAGCTTATTTTTAGCTGTAGGCAAGTACCGTCAGGTGTCTTAGTGATGAAATTGTGAGATTCTCAAAGGGAGTAAAAAATTAATAGATTCAAAGTATCTATTTTTCTTTTATCGACGTGAAAATTTCAAATCAATCTGATATCTCCTCGCCAAAGAGAAGTCCGTAGATAACTATAACTGATGATAGGAATATGATAATTTCATAGATTACTGCCGTAAAGTACTCAATGGTGTGCCCAAGTGTACACTCAAGCAAGAAAACTCTAATCCAAGGCAGTGAAAGACCATGGTACAAAGGCTATGGCGCTACCCAAGACTAGAGAATAATGGTTTAATTTTCGAGTGTCCATCTCCTAGAAGAGCTGGGTACCATAGCTAAAGAGTCTCTTCTACCCTTACCAAGAGCAAAGTGATCACCGAATAATTACAGTGCAGTAGTTAACCCCTTGGGAGAAGAAGAATTGTTTGGTAATCTCAGTGTGGTCAGGTGTATGAGGACAGAAGAGAATAAGTAAAGAATAGGCCAGACTATTCGGTGTATATGTAGGCAAAGGGAATTTGAACCGTAACCAGAGA
>NC_090761.1:65706131-65709446 GCF_036898095.1 Palaemon carinicauda | reverse complement strand
TAGAAATTTCAAAGGAAGTTATTTTCAACATTTCATATCTTAAACGAAATTATAAAAAAAAAAAATTTCATATTTGAAAAGAAGAAAATAGGTAGAAAATCTAAATCAAGAAAATACAACAGCTGCAAGAATCGGATTTATCAGAACTAAACGATACCAAACTATTCGTCTCTTTCGTTTCAGTTAATTGATTTTCGTCCTTTCGTTTGTCCATTCTCTTTCTATGGTCCCTTAAAGCGGAGCATACCCATAAGCCGAGAAGCAAGCGGTGTGATGAATGTGAACTGTAAATTATTTAAGTCTCCCCAAGTGGGAAATTAGAGATATATATCTCGCTTTGTTGCCCCTCTTCGCGTTAATTTTGTCCAGCGTATTGTATTTACCTAAGTCTTTATGATAACGTTATTTTAAAGATAACTGGGTTTTAATGTGGTAAAGGATGATAAGAATTAGTTTAGAGTGTTTGAATATTTTCTTTATTTTTGCTGAATTATTGTGGTGCTTTATATATATATATATATATATATATGTATGTGTGTGTGTATATATGTATATATGTAAAGTATTTATATATGATTGCATGTCTTATGAGAAATTTTGTTTTATTATTATTATTATTATTATTATTATTATTATTATTATTATTATTATTATTATTATATTTCAAACCATAAAAAGGCTGGCTTGTTCAGTGCAGGCATTACAAGCGACTCCAACTTGTTCCCCCAAGAAAAATTTTCATTCTCAAAGTAACATGTTCCTTGGGTCAGGAGTTCGAACCCCGCTCAAGATCGACAGTGTTCAGTGTTATGTGCAACCTTACCGTCCTTTTGAGCCAGAAATTGTGGTGTTTTGGGGAGCTTATAGGTCTACTAAACCTTCTGAGTCATCAACAACCATTGCCTGACCCAACCTGGTCCGAGCTTAAGTGAAGGCGGGCTTGGGTCTTCTGGGTCTTGTCCTTTTCCTTGTCTCTGCTGCTCATGAGTGATTTTTAAACTTTTGAATTGAGAATACGTGAATCCTCAGGTACGATTTACAGGGGTTGATGTGCACGTGTTAAGGATAGATTGTGGGGAGGGAGTGAGGAGGGCTTGGGAGGAACCTGTTGGGGGGTGGGGAGAAGATAAAGAGGGAGGTAGAGAATCAGTTGGCGAGGTAATATGAAGGATGTTATGGAGAGAAGAGGTTTGCTGGAAGAGGATGCTTTTGATCGAAGACATTGGAGAGGGCGTATCAGGCAACCGACCCCTTAATGTAGTGAAGGATGACATGGAGAGAAGAAGTTTAGTGGAAGAGGATGCTTTTGATCGAAGGCATTGGAGAGGGCGCATCAGGCAACCGACGTCTTAATGTAAGGATAACGTTAGGAAAGAATATACCGAGTCATACTTCTATAATATTTTAGAGCCTGATAACGATAGATTATAGATTCATAAGGATATTCAAGGATTTTTAGATATTAGATTTAATATATTAATAGCGAATCCATTTTGGTTTTCAGTCTTTAGATTCAGTGGTTGATAAATTGTTGCTGTTATAGGTAGCTTTTATTGATTGATAATGAATAATACTTATGATCGATAGGTAAATTCATTCTCCTGTTAAGAGAACAGAGTTAGTCCAAAGGATCTAATCAATAACAATTCCAGTTGGCCATTGTTTACTGTCTTAGTTTTATCTTGTGTTTTCCCCCTTCAGTCCAGTTTTGTCTTTCGATTCTTTCGCTTAATCTTTCCTTTTATTCTCTCATCTTCTCTTTCTATTGTCATTTATCCCCCTTCACTATCTGTAAAAATTCAATATTAACGTTTATCTGGGAGAGAGAGAGAGAGAGAGAGAGAGAGAGAGAGAGAGAGAGAGAATATGAAAAATAATATACTAACTTTTTATCCTATCAATTATTAATATGTCCACTAGCTTATGCGTTTTGCCTTCATGATGAAAAAAAACTCAAACTTGACAGGGATTCTGCATACAGTATGCGAGTTTTTTTTTTTTTTTTTTTTTTTTTTTTTTTTTTTTTTTTTTTTTTTTGTGGCACGTGTTTGTATTCCTAGCACGTGCAATCTTTTAGTTTTTAGCTTCATGGGAGCCGCATGCAACATCACACATTTTCGGTGGATTTATGAAAGTGTTCTTTATTTTGTGGTTTTTATCCGTTACTTTGAGGTGGATTTTTTTTTTTTTTTTTTCAACATGTTCAATTCTACACAATGACTTTTGAATTAGGTAGCTGAAATATAGAAGAGTTTTGATGCCTCGAGGCTCTAGATGAATTTTTGATTGGATATCCTAGGAATGAAAAGTGTATATATATATATATATATATATGTGTGTGTGGGTTTTTAATATAGTCATATATTATATACATATATATATATATATATATATATGTATTTATAGATATATAAAAACACACATGTATATATATATATAATATATATATATATATATATATATACATATATATATGGGTTGGTGAGTGGGTGTGTGTGTGTGTGTGTTGTTTACACATACATTCCTACTTAAATACGAACAATGATGCGGACCATGTATGTATGCCTTCATTTTATGTGATATTATTAAGATGTATTCACATACCATGTGGGGAAACCTCCGTTTTACCTTTCTTAGCTATACTGACTTCTGATCGCTTTGTGGTCAGGAAATTCTATTTTAGGTTTATTCTCTTTGCTGCTTTGATCTCATATAGTTTTCTCTTTGTAGGCCCATTTGTTTTGACCACACATAAATATTTATGGCTAGAGCTAAACCACCTTCACACTCCACATTGGAATAAGCTTATTTTTATCTGTAGGCAAGTACCGTCAGGTGTCTTAGTGATGAAATTGTGAGATTCTCAAAGGGAGTAGAAAATTAATAGATTCAAAGTATCTATTTTTCTTTGATCGAAGTGAAAATTTCAAATCAATCTGATATCTCTCGCCTAAGAGAAGTCAGTAGATAACTATAACTGATGATAGGGATAGGATAATTTCATAGATTACTGCCTTAAAGTACTCAATGGTGTGCCCAAGTGTACACTCAAGCAAGAAAACTCTAATCCAAGGCAGTGAAAGACCATGGTACAAAGGCTATGGCGCTACCCAAGACTAGAGAATAATGGTTTAATTTTGGAGTGTCCTTCTCCCAGAAGAGCTGGGTACCATAGCTAAAGAGTCTCTTCTACCCTTACCTAGAGGAAAGTGATCACTGAATAATTACAGTGCAGTAGTTAACCCATAGTGAGAAGAAGAATTGTTTGGCAATCTCAGTGTTGTCAGGTGTTTGGGGACAGAAGAGAATCTGTAA
>NC_090761.1:65648631-65703631 GCF_036898095.1 Palaemon carinicauda | reverse complement strand
ATAATCCTCTTGTAGTTTTATTTTTTCTCTCTCTCTCCCTCTCTCTCCCTCTCTCTCTCTCTCTCTCTCTCTCTCTCTCCAATATCCTGTGGTTATATTTCTATTTCTGTCTCCTTCTATCTCTTTTTCTCTCTCTCTGTAGTTAAATTTCCCTAAGCCTGTTCTGGATTTATTCTCTCTCTCTCTCTCTCTCTCTCTCTCTCTCTCTCTCTCTCAGGCGAAAATTCATGCATTAATAACTTCCAAGCCTGAAGTTATTTTCCGTTTTTTTCCGGTAAGGAATTTAGATACATTTTTCGTCTCCCTGTGTAATCAGATTAGAGCTTTATTCATACAGTATTATTTCTATTACTGAAATCTGCATCACGGATCCAAATGCCTTTTTTGGGCTCAAGCCATGTCGTCCTGATGGAAGTTCCTATAGGGTAGCTTCCTAGGGTATATTACAACTACGGCGATATTCCCAGAGAATTTACCTTAAGGTACCAGAATTCTAACTCCTGGAGCGAGTATCCCTCGTGAAAGGGATATCGCGACATATCAGAGGACGTATTCTAGACACGTCACATGGCAATCTACTACCTAAATAGAGATTCGTCTCGTTAGAGGGAGATTGACGAGATACGAATTCGGGAAGAAAAAGGGGGGAGCCGCTCCCAAGGCCTCCCAATCCCCCGATTCGTATGCGTGCCTGGCGCCAATCCTGGCGCCATCTGTATTCCTTTTTGCGTAGCTTAACAACTCGGTGTTTTTTCCTGTTTTTCTCGCAAATCTTGGATTTATTCAGCTTTTCATGGCTTCTCCGTCTTCGTTGGCCTCGGATAAGTTGAGTATAGTGTCTGTTATGTATAAATGTAGGCTCTTGGTAAATTTTGAGTGATTAATAGGATTAATCTTTGATACAAGAGCCGTAGCCTACCAGAGGTGTCCTGGACACTGTCACTCGCTAGGTATAAATTAGTTAGTCAGAGTGACATTCCTGGTTGTTTTGCTTAATAAATTTTAGCTATTTAGCGTTACATAGGATTTCCTTTCGTGCTTAGTATTATTTGGCGAAGTATTCGCCATTCTGGCCTACGCTAGGCCATGTAGCCTAGTCGTTTGGTCCTAGTACTTAATGCATGATTTTGGTTTTTCCGAGTGTAATTAAAAGTTTATTAAAGCTTTAGGCTATATTTTATACAATTTAGACTGTGTGGAATATTTCCAAGATTGTATACGTGAGAGTTTCGGTGAATTAGGTAATCGATTCTCTTGGTGCCTAGGTTAATTGCTTATGGAGCCTTAGTATACTTTATTATTCTCCCCGGTTGCTTTCTTTTCTTCGGAGAAGGTATGCAATCCCTTTCCCTCTGTTTAAGCCTTGGGCTTATCCCTAAGTGGTTTTTCCGAATTTATTTTCGATAAAACTATACTAGGGTGTTACTGTACCTTCCTGTTCCAGCAAAGTCTGGTTCAAAGAGGGACAGAACAACAGAGTTTTTTAGTCTGGTCCGTGTTGTCTGGCTTGGGGCAGAGTTCCCCTCGCTGACCTAACACTTTTAAAGGGAGCTTAGCTCCCTTAGGTCACTATCGAAGGTTTCTGTAGTATGATTCCTCCCTTTGTGATCGACCAGACTAAAGTCCTGTTGCTGTTCTTGGGGAGGATAAAATCTTCCCTTGGGAATAGCAACGCCTTCCTTGCTTTGGTGCTTTGGAAGCTGGCAAGTATTGCTGGCCCTTTCCCTTAGATCTCCCTTAGGCTAAGACAGAGTTCTTGGCTGCGGGTGATCTGTCACTAAAGCAAGGTTGGCAGGACCCTTTTGTCCCTTCCCCCTCTATCTCCGTAATGGCCTTGCCATTACTGTACTGTACCCTGCCGGCCGGCAGAGCTGGCCGGCAGGGGTATTACTGTACTGTACGTTATTCTACTTCTGGACCTAGTATAGGTTGGGATGTGGAATTGACTAAGGCCATTGCCGGCCGGCTGAGATGCTGGCCGGCAAGGGCCTTATGTTTTCGAGTGCTACCCGGACCTCTCTTGGTCCCTCATCCATGCCTGCCGACAGAGCCGGACGGCATTGGTCAAGGAAGCCTGAATTAAGTTTCTCCCCTTCCTTATATGCACTCTTTCGGTTGCCGGGCTTTGGGGGTCGTGTACACTCTTATCCCGGCATCCATTCTATTTTCTTCTAGTGCTGTACCTGTCCCGGCTGCCGGCCTATGAGGCAGACAGCCGGGCAGGTGTAGTCTTCTGGTTCTTTTGCTGCCGGCTGGCATTGGTCTTGTACCTTTGCCGGCCGGCTTATGTCAGTCCTTGTCTGCCGGTCACCAAGAGTGTGGCCGGCAGCTAGGTACTACCTTGTGTAGTTACTGGCCGGCAGTCATTGCCGGCCAACACTGGCTGTTGCTGGCCGGCAGTTACTGCCGACGGCACAAGCATTTGAACCAGAAGGCTGCCGCCCTATAGCTGTTAAGTAGTATACTTTAAAGCTAATTGTGGTGTGTGCCGGCCGGCAAAGGCAGGCCGGCACACATCCTCCTATACTGTACTAGTATTCTTCGGTATAGCATATACAGTAAGAAGAAAACTATAGTAAAAGTTTAGGTACAGCACTGTATCTTCTAACACTATTGTGTTTTCTTGCACAGCCCTTTGCTGTTGCCCTCAGACAGGAAGCAGAGTCTTCCCCGTCTATTATCCAGGATTTTAAAATCATTGCCTAGGTGTGAGCTCCACCTGTTTCCTCTGGAAACCTTGCATTGGTTACTCTAGTAGAGATAAACCAATTTTGATTTTATTATCTGGAAAGCTGCAACAATGGGTTGTGAGGGAAACACAAGTGTGTGTCTTTCCTTTATGAATTGTTATGCTATACTATGCATATCCAGTGATACATAGTTCACTTGATACTCATGGAAATTTTTTCTCTTTACAGGAGGACCCTCCGAAGTGCGGAAATGTTTTCTGCAATGTCCGTAGCAGGAACCTCTGCGGACATGAGTGTTGTAGGAGACACGCAGCATGCGCTGTCTCCAAGGATGATCTCCAGTATTGGGACCCTCAGGTATGTACTGTATGCACTAACCTGATTACTGAGGCTTTTGATTCCCCTAGAACGACGGAATCAAGGGATATAGCTAGGGAAAAGCTCCGTACTTGGGTAAGGGGCTTCAAGAAGAACACCTCTGGCCCTTATCTTCCTAATGAGAAGATGAGGGCGTATCTTTTTCCCCAGGCATCAGCTGAAGCAGTGATTCCCCAGCCTCAAGAGGAGATCCCCCAAGACCTAGTCCAGGTGGACGAGGAAGTCGCAGATGCGATGCAAGACATCCAGTTGTGTGACAGGATGTCTGATGTGGACGAAGGTTTGGAAGAAGACCTCCTGGCAGAAGGTCAGGATCAAGTTCAAACCCCGGATGTCGCAGAGGATGGGGTCGACGAGGTGTCGGCTACTCCGGTTCAGATGCCGGAGTCCATCCCCTCAACATCCGCTGGTCTCCCAGTAGAACTGGGACAGGCCCTCTCTTCGATTGTTGGAATGATCCAACAAATGCAGAAGGAGAATCAGGAGAAGGCGGCTGCAATGGAACTGCGTATGCAGTCCCTAGCAGAATCACATGGGCCCCGGAAAAGGCTCAATGTGAAAGACCTTCCCATATGCTCAGACGCTAACCCATGGAGGTATGCTGAGCACATGCCAATGACGACTGGTAAGATCGTCATTTCGGATAAGCTGGGTTCAGTTCTCCTAGAGGAGGTAGAATTCTGGCCCAGCAAGGCATCATATCCGGACTGCTATGTCCGGCTGAGAAAAGAACCAGCTTCAAGGGAGGAGACAGAGCCGAAAGAGGTCATGATTATGGACCATGCTAAGGCTCAAGCCCTACTTTCATCCTCGATGAAAGAGAGGGGCTTCTCGAATTCGAAGGTAGCAGCATTGAGCAAGAAGCTCCCTTCTTTTGTGTCCTCTTCTGATAGAGCCTTCCCCTTTTTACAGAAAGGGTTTGCGGCTGTCCTAAAGGCAATCGAGGCCGGCAAGCCTTGCCCCTCCCTGGAGGAGTGTAAACCCTTGTCGCTGGCTCTGCCTATGGACCACAAGGACTGGAAGGATGTCCATCTAACATTCTCAGTGGGAAAGTTGGAGGCTGATATTGCCGGACGGCAATTCGGCGAGGACCTCCCCAAGTTGTCCGAATTTCTTTTACGAAGAGAGTTCGAGACAAAAGAAAGACTGGCTGCCTCAATGTCTCATCAGACTACTCTTGAGACGATGGCAAGTGACCCTAAGGTCCATGAAATGTTCATGGTTGTGGCTAAGTCTCACCTAGCCACAGTGACGAAGGACCTTTATGGCTTCGTCAAGGCAAGGAGAGCTTGCAGGGAGTTCGTGTTCACTGGGGCTTCGGTGAGACACGAGCCAAGGAAGTTAATATCCTCCAACATTTGGGGAAAAGACCTTTTCCCTACCGATGTGGTCAAAGAGGTTGTTGATAAGGCCGCCGTGGAGAATAGAAACCTTCTCCAGAAGTGGGGCCTGGCTATCAAAAGAAAATCTTCCCCGGATGAGGGTCCTCAACCTAAGAGGAAGAATATGAGGACTAGGCTACCGTCTCGGCCAGCCAAGCCTTATAGACAGCAACAGCAACTGCAATTGCCTTTGCCTCCAGTGCCCCAGATGGTGGCACAAACCCCGACTACTTTTCAGTGGGTACCCCAGGCTGTGCCAGGTCAGTCAACCACATTCACCCCAACGTTCGAAGGACAGTCTTCTTCCTTTCGTGCAAAGCCTAGAGGAGCAGCCAGAGGCTCGTCTAGGCGCCCCTCAAGGGGAAGGGGATTCAGAGGTGGTCGTGGTCGAGGAGGCAAGACCTCAGGACGGCAGTCCAAGTGAAACGATACCGGTAGGAGGGAGACTAATGAAATTTTGGGATCGCTGGACCTTCGATCCCTGGGCCCAAAGCCTACTCAAGAATGGACTGGGTTGGAGCTGGTACAGCACTCCACCCCCATGCCTTCGGTTTTTCCAACACTCCACCCCCATTTTGGAGGAGTACGTTCAAGAACTGTTGGAGAAAAATGTGATCCGAAAGGTGAAGTCCATCAAATTCCAAGGGAGGCTGTTTTGTGTTCCCAAGAAAGACTCGGAAAAGCTCAGAGTCATTCTGGACTTGTCACCACTCAACAAGTTCATAGTGAATTGCAAATTCAAGATGCTAACACTGCAACACATAAGGACCTTACTGCCCAAGAGGGCATACTCAGTCTCTATAGACTTGTCAGACGCCTATTGGCACATCCCGATCAGCCGTCGACTCTCCCCCTACCTAGGGTTCAGGCTACAACGGAAACTGTACGCCTTCAGAGCCATGCCATTCGGGCTAAACATAGCCCCAAGGATTTTCACGAAGCTTGCGAGCGCAGCTCTCAAACAATTACGCCTAAAGGGAATTCAGGTAGTAGCCTACCTGGACGACTGGCTGGTGTGGGCAGCATCCGAGACCGAATGCTTACAAGCTTCCAGTCAGGTGATCCAGTTCCTAGAGTACCTAGGCTTCAAGATCAACAAGAAAAAGTCTCGACTTTCTCCATCCCAAAAGTTCCAGTGGCTGGGAATCCACTGGGACCTTTTGTCACACAGTTTCTCCATCCCAATGAAGAAAAGGAAGGAGATAGCGGGCTCTGTCAAGAGACTTCTAGATTCCAAATGGATATCAAGACGCGAACAGGAGAGGGTACTAGGCTCTCTCCAGTTTGCTTCAGTGACAGACCCAGTGCTAAGAGCACAGCTAAAGGATGCAACCGGACTTTGGAGAAGGTATGCATCAAACGCGCGAAGAGACCTGAGAAGACCAGTGCCGCCTCGGCTACGTACTCTTCTCAGACCTTGGTCCCAAGCCAGACATCTAAAGAAGTCGGTTCTTCTTCAGCCACCTCCCCCGTCGATGACGATTCACTCAGACGCCTCAAAGGAGGGATGGGGAGGTCACTCTCATCGGAAAAAAGTCCAGGGGACTTGGTCCAAGCTATTCAGGACCTTTCATATAAACTTTCTAGAAGCTATGGCAGTGCTCCTTACCTTAAAGAAAGTCTCCCCGCGTCACTCGATCCACATAAGATTGGTGACAGACAGCGAGGTGGTTGTGAGATGCTTGAATCGACAAGGGTCGAGGTCACCACCTCTCAACCAAGTGATGTTAGCCATTTTCCGATTGGCAGAAAAGAAGAAGTGGTACCTGTCGGCAGTTCACCTTCAAGGAGTCCGCAATGTGACAGCGGACGCTCTATCCAGGTTCACACCGATAGAGTCGGAATGGTCCTTAGACGCAGGATCATTTTCCTTCATTCTGAATCAAGTCCCAGAACTGCAAATAGACCTCTTTGCGACGAAAGACAACAAGAAGTTGCCCCTGTACGTGTCCCCGTACGAGGACCCCTTAGCGGAAGCAGTGGACGCAATGTCCCTCGACTGGAACAGGTGGTCCAGGATTTATCTGTTCCCTCCTCACAACCTTCTGTTGAGGGTCCTCAACAAACTGAGATCCTTCAAGGGGGTAGCGGCAATAGTGGCCCACAAGTGGGCGAACAGTATGTGGTTCCCCTTGGCGTTGGAACTACAGATGAAGTTCGTGCCGCTACCACATCCAGTTCTGACCCAGCGAGTCCAGAAGTCGACTGTCTGCGCTTCATTACAGAAAACCCAGACCCTGCAGCTCATGATTTTCTCGCCCTAGCGGTGAGAAAGCGTTTCGGAATTTCGAGAGCTAGCATAGACTTCCTAGAGGAATACAAGTGCAAATCGACTAGAAGGCAATATGAGTCATCTTGGAGAAAGTGGGTGGCCTTTGTAAAGGCAAAGAATCCGCAGGAGATCTCAACAGACTTCTGCTTATCTTTCTTCATCCACCTCCATGGCCAAGGATTGGCAGCTAACACGATTTCAGTATGTAAATCGGCTTTGATGAGACCCATTTTATTTGCCTTCCAGATCGACCTAGGTAACGAGATCTTTAATAAAGTTCCGAAAGCCTGCGCTAGGCTCAGACCTTCAGCACCTCCAAAGCCCATTTCATGGTCTTTAGACAAAGTTCTTCATTTCGCCTCCCTGTTGAGCAATGAAGAATGTGCGTTAAAGGATTTAACGCAAAAAGTTATTTTCCTATTTGCACTCGCGTCCGGGGCCAGGGTTAGTGAGATCGTAGCCCTCTCGAGAGAGGCAGGTCGTGTTCAGTTCCTGGATGGGGGGGAGCTGAACCTGTTTCCGGATCCTACGTTTCTCGCCAAGAATGAGTTACCCACCAACAGGTGGGGTCCCTGGAGAATCTGCCCTCTGAAAGAAGATGCATCTCTATGTCCAGTAGAATGCCTAAAGGTCTATCTTCGTAGAACTTCAGACTTCAAGGGTAGTCAACTATTCAGGGGAGAAACATCAGGCTCAAATTTATCTCTGAATCAACTCAGAGCGAAAATGACATATTTTATTCGCAGAGCGGATCCTGACAGTACACCCGCAGGTCACGATCCGAGGAAAGTTGCCTCATCCCTAAATTTCTTTAATTGTATGGATTTTGAACATCTCTGTTCATACACGGGCTGGAAATCTTCCAGGGTGTTCTTTCGCCACTATGCGAAGCAAGTAGAGGAACTTAAGAGATCTGTGGTAGCAGTGGGTCGTGTAGTTAACCCTACTGTTTAACTCTGCGAGGAACAGTGATCTTAATTGGGACGATTAAGTCCAGGGTGAGTGTGTAGGTACATACTGTACTACAAACTAAAATGAGGGCACCAAGTGCCCATACAGACTGTTCCTTCCTTCAAAGGTGAACCTCGCATAAGTTCAGACATGTGTGCCAAGCGTTTCTAACGCTAATGTGATTGATTTGTAATACAGATTTTTTATGACTTGATACCTTGGTATCTCATTAAAGTGGTGTTTAATGGTTTTTCTTTCAGATAAACAAGTCCTGTTTACTATCATACTTATGCTTAAAGTTTTGGGTTATCCCCTTTTATATAAATATATATATTTGTTGTTAACCTGTCTGTTTATTATCTGTCAATAAACTTGTTCTTGAGAACCTTGCGTCTCTTTCACCTGTGTCAATTTATTGGTATAATTGAGCATTTAAATTCTATGTATCTTATCTGGGATAATTCTGATAGAATTGTTCTGTTTTGCAAGCTATGTTGCATTGGTTTATGTAAGTCCCCTAATGGGAGGACTCCGTTCCATAATGGGACGAGGGCGGTTTTATTAGTTTCTTCCTATGCGGATATAAACCTTTGTCCAATACAAGTATTGTGCGGATGACTGGTCAATATATTGACGCAGTAGTTCTATACAAACTATGCTTTACCTAATATAGGGCGAGGCCACTATATTAGCTTGCCTGAGATTCATACATAGATATATGTACTCTTCGAGACTTTCCAGAGTCTAGTAGGACTCTTCCCTGTAGGGGGCAGGAAGCTCTAACATAGTTTATAGTTAGTTGAAAAGATGTATAACGGTAACATCTTAGGTCTCTAGGTCTAGTCGACCGGGAATAAATATCTCCGGGGAGTACGGCACGTTCTGAGAATCCACAGATACAGTAATGCTCTGGTACACTTCCATCAGGACGACATGGCTTGAGCCCAAAAAACGGATTTTGAGCGAAGCGAAAAATCTATTTTTGGGTGAGATAGCCATGTCGTCCTGATGGACCCGCCCTTGCCTTTCTAAGAAAGGACTGTAGGACCCCTCCCTACATACAGTATCTGTAGCACCTCGTGTACGCTACAAGGAATACAGATGGCGCCAGGATTGGCGCCAGGCACGCATACGAATCGGGGGATTGGGAGGCCTTGGGAGCGGCTCCCCCCTTTTTCTTCCCGAATTCGTATCTCGTCAATCTCCCTCTAACGAGACGAATCTCTATTTAGGTAGTAGATTGCCATGTGACGTGTCTAGAATACGTCCTCTGATATGTCGCGATATCCCTTTCACGAGGGATACTCGCTCCAGGAGTTAGAATTCTGGTACCTTAAGGTAAATTCTCTGGGAATATCGCCGTAGTTGTAATATACCCTAGGAAGCTACCCTATAGGAACTTCCATCAGGACGACATGGCTATCTCACCCAAAAATAGATTTTTCGCTTCGCTCAAAATCCGTTTTATAATTTACTCATACACTCAAGTCCTCTTAATTATTTTTTTTGAAAAAGGAATATTTATATTAGGATTGTGAGTTTTAATTCTTCATTTTATTATTCTAAGTATTCGATAAATTCAGATTTTCGTAGATGAATTTCTATCTTTTTTTCCTCAAATGATATATTTTTAAAAGCATTTTTTTATATCCATCTCATTTTTCGTCATGCAATATTTGTTTAATTTAATTAAATTGACAATCTTTCTGTCCGCGTGATTCAATTCATGGTTTATTTTGAAAACTTTTGAAGTTACAAATATTTTGTTTTATTTGAATGTTATCATACGAAATACATTTTGATACCTCTCTTGTTATATGAGATTACCTTTTATTCAAATTTATTAGTTCATTTGGTTTTTGGATTTGTTATGGTCATGTGTGGGTTTGCTTAAACGAAATGATAATCGTTCTTAGTTTAGATTAGCAGTTTTTAATGCCAGCCCAGTCCATTACAGAAATGAAATGTAAATTTTTTACTTCTGGTAATATTGATAAATATAAATGTTTTCGTATTTTTCAATTGCTTTTAACATTTATTTTTATCGACAAAATAAGTTTACAACATTATTATTCCCTTAGTTATAAGTTATTGTTAGTATTATTTTCATTGCCTCAACATTTATTTTTATCAACAAGGTAAATTTACACCGTTATTTTCCCTTAGTTATAATTGAATCATTCAGCATTGATAATATATAGCTCTGTTATCGAGATCACTATTAGAAACTCAATAAATGATAGCAACTTCTGAATCCCCTTCAGTAATTGCTCTCATAACTACCAAGTATTCCAAGGGGGATTTTTTGGGAATGTGCGGTTTCTGAGAGGAAAGCCTTCGTGGCAAACTAAATTGTGATTTAAATATCCTCCCAGAGATGGCGAGACCATCGTCGACATTTTCGTGCAGGTTTTTATAAATGATTTTAAGTCTTTACTTTCTCCATATTTCGAGGAAGAGAGGTGACATTTTTTGCGACAGTCCCATGCCTAACCTGGGCATTTTCGCCTCTATTGCGAAAGGATCCTCTCCACGCTCCAGCTCCCAAAACCCAACGTAGTCTCGGGCCAAGATAGGTTTAGAAGGGGAAATCTACTATAACCATTTGGTCGTCTGCCAGCGAGATTGGAAGCTGATATTGAGCCTTAAATACAACGGGCAGCCGTAGATGCTCTGCTTTAAATCCCCCTGGTAGACGCCGGCTTAAGCCTTTTCATTGTCCAGCGTGAAAAAAAAGGGGAATTTAGTGATAAAACTTAAGGTAGATATTCCTTTCGTTTGTGGGGCTCTGCTCGACGTGTGATATTTGTTTAATTTGAATGAGAGTCGTCTGAAAGGATGTTTTAATGGTCTCTCTTACTCTGGGGAAAAGGGGCATTGTTGATAATAGCTTGTCACTTTTTGTCTGATGCTCTTTTAAGGGTTCCTGTGGATCTTTGATGATGATGATGATGATGATGATGATTATTATTATTATTATTATTTCTGGAGATACCTCATACATCACCATGATCAGCAAAGCTGTACTAGTCACGGTCACACATACTAGGTTGGTTTGATGTGAGCTATCAGACAAAAGGCTCCCACCATCATTAATCCGCAGTGGCCAGCATGATAATTAAAACTGGCCAAAACATAGACATAAATAAGGACATGTCTGAGGCCTTTGTCCTGCAGTGTTGTTATACTGTAGTGTCTGTTTAGGAATTTTTTTCTAAAAGTAACTGTCATACTCATTATTATAAATTTTGAATGAAGATTAAACATCGTCTATCCCCTTTGAAAAAATTACACACCAACCATAAATATCACAACA
Source organism: Palaemon carinicauda (assembly GCF_036898095.1). Lineage (NCBI taxonomy): Eukaryota > Metazoa > Arthropoda > Malacostraca > Decapoda > Palaemonidae > Palaemon > Palaemon carinicauda. Next base: position 65,692,642 of record NC_090761.1, on the reverse strand, counting down.
GCTCATCATTAGCACTGCAACCATCCGACAAACAATGCGTAATATCTGTAATATAAAATTTATCCGGCACTTCCTGGATACCATGGTTCTTACGTTCCAGCTTCTCATCGACACCCAAAGTTCTCGTCCTTCGAAAACTATATATTGATGTACATTTTCGCCAACCTTTTTTTTTTTTTTTTTTTTTTCCAAATATGGGTCCATCATCACTTCTGTATTCTTATTGCCACATATTTTACTCTTTCAACTCTTCTCTCTTAACATGTAATATTAACCCTTTCACTACCAATGGTGAATTAAACGAAAATTGTGATGTTGCAAAATCTTTCAAGAAGACACGAACTCTGGCTTGTTGATATTTATTGGAGAGCTCACATCAAGACCTTTTTATAGAATATCTACTTTCTATAGTTTAGGTAATTTTAAAAGTTTTTCTATTCAGATTATTACCAAGTCACCATTGGCAGTGAAATAGGTCATTTTATCTGCCTCTTTTTTATTTTATTTCCCCATTTATTATGGTTATAACATTGTTTTTTTTTTACCATGATCAAAAGGAGTTCATGTATCATGTGACTTGTATTTCCTTTTCTAGTAACATTCTGGAAGTTTTATTCCAGCTGTGACCAAGTTGTGGAATGATCTTCCTAATCTGGTAGTTGAATCAGTGGAACTTTAAAAGTTCAAACTCTCAGCAAATGTTTTTATGTTGAATAGGCTGACGTAAGTCTTTTTTAGAGTTTATATATATATATATATATATATATATATATATATATATATATATATATATATATATATATATATAAAAAATCTGTTTTAATGTTGATACTGTTCCTAGAATATTTGATTTTAATTGTTCATAACTTCTCATATAGTTTGTTTATTTCCTTATTTCCTTTCCTCACTGGGCCATTTTTTTCCTGTTGGAGTCCTTTGAGCTTATAGCATCCTGCGTTTTTAACTAGGGTTGTAGCTTTGCGAGTAATAATAATACTACTACTACTACTAATAATAATAATAATGATAATCTCTTGCATTTACTTCAAGTGCCTAGACCAATCATCCTTTTTTGTTTCAGGATACCAGAAAACTTCAAATCAATCAATCAATCATCTTTTGTTTACATTCTGTATCTCTCGGTGACATTCTTTGTTACCTTACTGTATTTTTACCATAATTCAACTTCGTCTTCATGAATTTCTATCCTAATTCATTCTGTAATTCACTCTCATATGAGCTTATTCTAACTAACTTTTAATTACATTTTAACTTAATTCAACAAAAATTCACTTCCATCTTATCTTAATCTAACTACTAACATTCACCCACCTCTTGCCTTTCTTGAGAGAGAGAGAGAGAGAGAGAGAGAGAGAGAGAGAGAGAGAGAGAGAGAGAGAGAGAGTTGTTATAAAAATTTATTTTTAAAAACAAAAAGAATTTCAATCCAGAGACTCGTAAAACAATAGTTATACAGTATACGCACTTTCGGAGAGAGAGAGAGAGAGAGAGAGAGAGAGAGAGAGAGAGAGAGAGAGAGAGAGAGAGAGAGAGAGAGTGTGTTATAAAAATTTATTTTTAAAAACAAAGAGAATTTCAATCCACAGACTCGTAAAACATAATAGTTATATACGCACTTTCGGAGAGAGAGAGAGAGAGAGAGAGAGAGAGAGAGAGAGAGAGAGAGAGAGAGAGAGAGAGAGAGAGAGAGAGAGAGAGTGTTATAAAAATTTATTTTTTAAAAACAAAAAGAATTTCAATCCAGAGACTCATAAAACATAATAGTTATATACGCACTTTCGGAGAGAGAGAGAGAGAGAGAGAGAGAGAGAGAGAGAGAGAGAGAGAGAGAGAGAGAGAGAGAGAGGAAGGGTTATAAAAATTTATTTTTAAAAACAAAAAGAATTTCAATCCAGAGACTTGTAAAACATAATAGTTATATACGCACTTTCGGAGAGAGAGAGAGAGAGAGAGAGAGAGAGAGAGAGAGAGAGAGAGAGGAGAGAGAGAGAGAGAGAGAGAGAGAGAGAGAGAGAGAGAGAGAGTTATAAAAATTTATTTTTAAAAACAAAAAGAATTTCAATCCAGAGACTCGTAAAACATAATAGTTATATACGCGCACTTTGAGAGAGAGAGAGAGAGAGAGAGAGAGAGAGAGAGAGAGAGAGATTCTATATTTGTACTTCCGTATATACTAGATGTACCCACCATAACGCTGTTCTATTTTAAGTCGTTCAGACTTTACCTGCCACCCAAATGTACACCAGGTTAATTAATAACAGGAAATTGTGGTTTGCCCTTTACTAATGTTACAGAAGCTTTTGATGAACGTCTTTTTTTTTATAATCTCATTATTCATTCATGTTCTAATTGGGCCAGACTATCTTCATTCGACGGTAATGAAGTGTAAACAAATTCTGAATGCTTCAATCGGCTTTTTAGTTTTTTTTTTTTTTTTTTTTTTTTTTTTTGCTTATTGAACACTTTTGTAATCACGCCAGCCTTTGAAGATAAGATCGTTGCCACAAGCTAACAATTGCCTTTTTCCAGTTAAAAGGTTAAAGTTTGTGGTGGACGATGTGGTAACGTTCCTGACTGGTGAACGTCATACTGGGATTCGAGTCCCGCTCATACTTGATATTTCTTTGGTCGCTGTAACCTCACTATTCGTGTGAGCTAAGGATGGGGGTTTTAGAAAATTGAGTTAAGGAGTGTGGTGGACGATGTGGTAACGTCCCTGACTTGTGAACGCCATATCGGGATTCGAGTCCCACTCATGCTTGATATTTCGTTGGTCGCTGCAACCTCACCATTCGTGTGAGCTAAGACTGGGGGTTTTAAAAAATTAAGTTAAGGATTGTGGTGGACGATGTGGTAACGTCCCTGACTGGTGAACGCCATATTGGGATTCGAGTCCCGCTCATACTTGATATTTCTTTGGTCGCTGCAACCTCACCATTCGTGTGAGCTAAGGATGGGGGGTTTGGGGGAGCTGGTAGGTCTACCTGCTGAGTCATCAGCTGCCATTGCCTGACCCTCCTTGGTCCTAGCTTGGATGGAGAGGGAGCGTGGGCGCTGATCATATGTATATTTATTCAGTCTGTCGGGCATTGTCCTGCTTGGTAGGGCAATGTCACTGTCCCTTGCCTCTGCCAAGTGGTGGTTTGGTAATCTGAAATTTATGCTTTGGTGCCGTAAATTTTGTTATGTATCTTTAATATTTTTGGGTGTTTTGTGAATGCTGTTTTTCATTGGTTTTAGTCATAATATCGAAGATTTGTTTATGTTTATTTGTATCAGTATTCACGTGAGATCAATGTCTTTTTTTTTCAAATGGCATTTTTCCATAGTTTTAGGTAAGTCATAATATATATTTTTTTTTAAATGAGAAATAAATCTATTCTTAGCTAGAACGAAAGTTTAATAATTAAAGGCACCCTCAAAATCAGAGTTCAAAGCTAATTCGAAACCTTTATGGTGAAAAGAAATAATCGAAACCTATGATGTTAAAGAATCTTGTAAACTCGTGAGTGGATTGTTGAACCAATTCCTCCTCATAGAAATAAAATGTTGATATTGAGTGTGATTGGAAGGTAAAAGAAACAGTTTAAAGGATTTAAAGGCCACTCATGAATGTCAGGGGCAAGGGACAGTGACATTGCCCTATCGAGCTGGACAATGCCCTAGAGATTGACCGTATATCCATATATGATTAGCACCCAAGCCCCCTCTCCACCCAAGCTAGAACCAAGGAGGGCCAAGCAATGGCTACTGATGACTATGCAGATAGATCTATAGGCTCCCCCTAACCGCCCATCATTAGCTCACAAGGATGGTGAGGTTGCAACGACCAAAGAAACTAACGAGTTTGAGCGGGACTTGAACCCCAGTGTGGCGTTCACTAGTCAGGGACGATACTACATCGTAGCAGAAATATAGTGTAACATATCTTCGGTAAAATAAGATTAAAAGACGAGAAATATGAAATACGGAGAAAATACTAAAAGCGAGAAATAGGGTCGTAATGCTTTGAAATGGTTAGATAACATGGAAAGCATACACGAATATTTCAGGTTTATTATAAAGGGAGGAGAGGAATAGCTGGATAGTGCTGGATGATGAGTATTGGAAAGGAAGCTCCCAATACTCTGGAAGCATCCCCAATATGGCGCACTATATGCGTGAATGCGCAGTATGTGTATTGGTATCCTGCGCACTTTGTGTATTGGTATCATGCGCAGTTTATGTAATGGTATCATGCGCGGTTTATGTTTGAATAATGCGCAGTTTGTGTATTTGGAATCCTGCGCAATTTGTATTTTGAAATTCTGCGCAGTTTGTATATTGGAATCCAGCGCAGTTTGTGTATTGGGATCCTGTGTAGTTTGTGTATTGGAAACCCGCTAAGTTTGTGTATTGCAATAATGCGCAGTTTATGTATTGGTATCCAGTGCAGTGTGTGTATAGGAATCCTGCTCAATTTGTGTATTGGAATTCAGAGTAGTTTGTGTATTGGAATCATGCTCAGTTTGTTTTTGGAATAATGTGTAATTTGTGTATACGAATCCTGCGCAGTTTTTGTATTTTCCGGATTCTTGCGCAGTTTGTGTATTGGCTTATTACATGTTGCTGGTGAACTTTTTATGTAGGTAACTGAAGTGGATAATTTGGATGTTTTCAGTCCATTAAGTTCATCCTTCAATTATTGATACCACACACACACACATATTTATAGTGTATGTATATATATATGTATATATATATATATTTATATAATGTATATATATATATATATATATATATATATATATATATATATATTTATATATATATATGTATATATATATGTATATATATATATATATATATATATATATATATATATATGTATATATACATGTATATATATACTGTATATACATGTATATATATATTATATATATATATATATATATATATATATATATATATATATATATATATATGTATATATATGTATATAGACATATATCTATCTATCTATCTATCTATATATATATATATATATATATATATATATATATATATATATATATATATACACTGCTAAAATTTGCCGTGATTTTAATCAGAAAGTCTCCGTAAAAATATACTGTTCTCAGCGGTATTTCAGTACAGTACAGAAAACCGTAATTTTACCATACTTTGTTATTATCTTTTACGGGTTGGTGACCGTAATATCACTCCTTAACGTCAGTATATCCGTTTTTAAAACGGCAAATGTCTGGTAACATTTGTGTCAGGATTTTTAGTGTTTTTATTGATAATACACTTAAATATTGAATTCGCACTGACAAGGGAGGCCAAGACCCATAGGTAAATACCATTAATGATAAATATTCTGCATTAAATCTACCTAATTTTTCTATGGAGTGAAAATAAACCTCTTTTGCAGAATCATCACATTTCACGATTGGCTTTCCTGCTGTTTGCTTCTGAAATAGCACCAACATATTTAACGTTTTACGTTTGTAAAAAAAAAAAATGTATTGCTAATTGTGATATTCGAGAATTGCCCAACCCCACCCCCCCCCTCAAAAAAAAAAAAAAATACAGGTGCTTTTGATTTTCATGCATCGTGCAGTGTATGTATCATGAATGGCATTGAAATGCAGTTGTTGACTGCAGTATTTTCATAGTTGTAGGGCACATTCTCTCTCTCTCTCTCTCTCTCTCTCTCTCTCTCTCTCTCTCTCTCTCCGTCGTCTTTAAAGCCGAAAGCAACTTGGAGTTGTGTAAACTTTGTTTAAAGCAAAAATTAATTTTTAGTTCTCGAAAATAATTAATATTCACCTTCTTAAAAGTGGAAGTTCTCATTACGTTTTTATATAATTATGATGTAAAAATAGAACATATTCTTGGTATATTGCGGTAGAATTTACTGATACTTACAACTTTTATTACCCTTCGTCAACGAAGTTGGAAGGAGGTTATGTTTTCGCCCTTGTTTGTCTGTTTGTGTATTTGTTTGTTTGTGAACAGCTTCTTGGCCACAATTTTACTCATAGAGTAATGAAACTTTCAGGGATTAATTTTTATGTTGAGGCGTGGAAATGATTCGGTTTTGAAAGTCCTAGGTCAAAGGTCAAGGTCAAGGTCGAGCAAAAGGTCGACGGAATTAACTGTTAATCTTAACCCCAAGTTCGCACATGGTTGTCACACAAAATACAAATACGCCTACGGTCTAAATTGATTCTGGGAAAGGCAAGCTGGTTGCGAGAAATGAGCTGTCGTGGCGCAGGTCTTCACTCTAAGTGATTATCTAGTTTAAAGTATGTTTTAAGCCATGAATTATCAGTTATATCCTTCATAATATCGCTTTGCCTATCCTCAAGAATTTTCTATTAATATTCTATTGCTATTCCATCACCTTTTCGGGAGGATAAAGTAATTTATGCATGTTTAACACCTTCCCTCCTAAGTGTATTATCTTTAGATTCTTTATCTAATTACTTTTAGGCTTAAAAAAGCAAAACTGTTGTCTTGCTCCGACGAGGTAGAAGGAATTTTTTAAATTTTCATTCTTTGCTTCATTTATTATTAATATTATTATTATTATTATTATAATTATTATTATTATTATTATTATTATTATTATTTATTTTTATTTTCATTATTTTTATTATTTTTATTATTATTGTTATTATTATTATTACTATTATTTTTATTATTATTATCATCATTATTTTTATTTATTATTATTATTATTATTATTATTATTAGCTAAGCTACAACCTCAGTTGGAGAAGCAGGATGCTATAAGCTCAATGGCTCCAACAGGGAAAAATAACCGAGTGAGGAAAAGAATTATCAAAACATCCTCAGTTATATCAGATTGATTAAGCTATATTGTGATAAAAAATTATACTGTGGCATTGCCAGACGCATAACTATTCGGTCTCTCACCGTCCTTCGGGTAGGAAAGAGAGCAAATAGTCATGCCTTGGGAAGAGGGTGTACCCCAAGAGGTACACTCGGAAACTACAACTGCCTTGTTGTAGTTAGGAAAGGTGATTGGTGGGATTAATTGAATCTGTCTCTCTGCATATCTATCTAAATATTTAGCTGAAATTATTGACGGGTCATGTGCACTAGTTAAGTATAATTTTCAGTAATTGAATTTTGAATGGAAATGTCAATGTTTTCCTTATGAAATATCTCCCATATTGAATAAAGAAGAAATTTCTCTCTCTCTCTCTCTCTCTCTCTCTCTCTCTCTCTCTCTCTCTCTCTCTCTCTCTCTCTCTCTCTCTCTATATATATATATATATATATATATATATATATATATATATATATATGTATGTATATATATATATATATATATATATATATATATATATATGTATATATATATATATATATATATATATATACACAGTATATATATATATATATATATATATATATATATATATATATATATATATATATATATATATACATATGTATATATATGTATATATACAGTATAATGTATGTATATATATATATATATATATATATATATATATATATATATATATATATATATATATATATATATAAATATTTATATATATATTTCGGCCACGTTGACCTTTCCCGTGCCTCGGGAAGTTGAGAGATAGAGAGTAGTCATACTATGGTGAGAGGGGGTTGCGTATGCGTGTGTATATAACTATCTAAATATCTATCTGTCATTTTTAACGGGTCTTGCACAATAATAAAGCAAATTTTTCAATACTTCCCCAGAGGTCTTGCAAGTGGCTCCTGACAACATCAGGAAGACCAGGGGCTCATATGCATTCATAGAGCCTCTTGTTGTGCACGTCAACTCGTATATGCAAATCTACTAATATCGTCCGAGCAAGTGCATTGATCTCCCCAGTGTATTATATAAATGCATTATTGAAATCCATCTCTTGATTAAATTTTGAATGTATCCAGATAGAGTCTCTCTCTCTCTCTCTCTCTCTCTCTCTCTCTCTCTCTCTCTCTCTCTCTCTCTCTCTCTCTCTCTCTTTGTATATATGTAATTTTAGGTGGTGTCCTTAGTTTATATTTCTCTCTCTCTCTCTCTCTCTCTCTCTCTCTCTCTCTCTCTCTCTCTCTCTCTCTCTCTCTCTCTCTCTCTCTCTTTGTATATATGTAATTTTAGGTGGTGTCCTTAGTTTATATTTCTCTCTCTCTCTCTCTCTCTCTCTCTCTCTCTCTCTCTCTCTCTCTCTCTCTCTCTCTCTCTCTCTCTTTGTATATATGTGTATATATAATTTTAGGTGGTGTCCTTAGTTTATATTTTTGTCGCCTGGAAGGTTCATATTGCGTAAATATTAATTAATACTGATGTCACACTATTTTTTTAACTGATGATACAATAACTGATGACATTGTAAAAAAAAAATTCAAGGGTAAAGGCAAAGGCAAATTTTATTCTATCAACCCCTTCCGGGCTATAAGAATTACAAATTTACACAATTATACATATTAAAAAAAAAAGAAAATAAAAAAAGAAGAGACCAGTTGATTACAACTACGTTCATTTACATATATACTGTATTTAGCAAGAACGTAATTAAAGCATAGAAGGTACATTGGCAAAAAGAATTATAAATATCGATAATAACATAATAGAACAATGAAAATTTAGAACAATGAAAATTTAGGTAGTCCTAAATCTAAAATAAGAACTTCATATGCGGTTATGTCTTCCGGTTGCATTTTGAAAAGGAAATCGTAAATGTATTGGAATGAGTTCAGTAAATCTTTATTTTTATCTATAATGCGAACGGGAGTTGAATAAGTGAACTTCATTAAAACAGGAACATGTCATCAGTCCTGTGGTGAGAAAGCATGGCTTTGCATAATGCATTAAACTATATTTCTTTTGGATTTTTTTTAAGTAAAAAGAAAAAGGTTTGTACATTCGCAGTATTACGTGCATTATATGGCAGAATTGAAATGTACTTATTAACCAACGTAATTGTTTTTGTTAATGGAGATAGTCTTCTGGATTTTATATCCATTGAAAGTATTACTTGCTGATTCTTATTTACTAGATAGAAATTAATTAATTTTTTCACATCAAAACATTCGTGGAAAGATCAAATTTCTGTAGGTATGTCATATTCATTTTGATTAGAATAATACTGAATATTATTTACTTTAATAGACTGCGGAAGCAAGGTTAAACAATTATGTTTATGATAGAACATTCATAGATATGTGATCTGAATATGGGAAAATACAATGGAAATTGATAATAAATTTATTTTTATATAGAATATTATTAGTGATTATAAGAGAATATCTATGCTATTAAAAAGTACCCTAATAAGACATTTTGTAACGAAAATCATCTCATAGATTTATGTTTTATTGATAAATGAAGTAAGTGAATACAGTACTAAAAATGATTTTCATATATTTAGAACATAAATGCTAAACTTTCAATATATATTTTGTAGAAGATGTACAAGAGGTACCTAATATTCCAGTGCCCAATTACCACCAATTCTCTATCAGGGTAATACGGTAATTTGCTCATTGACAAATGATTTGTTTTGGTAAGCCTATAGGTCTACCTGCTGAGTCATCAGCAGCCATTGCTTGGCCCTCCTTGGTCCTAGCTTCGGTGGAGAGGGGCCATGGGCGCAGATCGTATGTATTTATAAACTCTAAAGGAGAATGATTATGTACGCAAATTTCATCTTGTAAAATGTTGATTGATATTTTAATGTTGACTGTAAGAATGAATTTGCATACGGATACTTGCTGAAATATGTACTGATCAATAAACACCTTCTTGATAGGGTCGCGCCCATCCTAATTGAACTTTAATGACCCCCAATTGAAGCCAGGAACGAATGTGAAATAAGTATTTTGACCTTTTTTCAAAGAGTATGAACCCAGAGTATTTCCGAGAACCCCCTTGAGTTGTAGACATTGAGTGGTACGTAGGCGAATGGATGAATAAAGATTAAAGGAACCAAGTTGCAGTAATGACATTAAATGAGTTTTAAGGAATCAGCTGCCACATGGATAGAAAATATACTTAGGTTTAATAAGATATTGAAGATATAATATAACTCGGTATTGAGATTTACTTTTTTTGTACTGAGATTTATCAAGCATTGTAAGTGGTTTCCAAGAGCAACATTTATTTGGTACTGATATAGATTTATCAAACATTGTAGGTGGGGTTTCCTTGGGCAACATTTATTTGGTACCGATTTAGATTTATCAAACATTGCATTTTTTTTTACTTGAGCAACATTTTTACTCCTTTTTTTTTTTATTGAGGTAGATTTAACAAACCTCTTCGTAGTTTTTTTTCACTTGAGTGACACTTTTTGTTATTAAGGGAGATTTATCAAACCTCATTGTCGCTTTTTCTTCTCAACTCAATCAACGTATGTTTTGATACCGAGATAGATTTATCAAACCTCATTATCGGTGTTTTTTTTTTTTTAACTTGATGAACATTTCTTTTGGTACTGAGGTAGATTTATCAAACCTCATTACCGGTGGTTTTTTACTTGAACAACAATTTTTTACTTTGTTTTCGTACAAGATATATTCCACTGTGGAGACATTATTTGGTTTGCAACACTAAAAGTAAGAGGACATCGAGAATCGAAACGGTTATTGTGGCTATCAGAGCTGCATACATAATTCGGCATGTTGGGCCTGTATGCTCTGGCCAGCAAGCGTGTGGGTACAAGGCTGTATCCACTGTTCTCCAACTTTGTCAAAGCTTGTTTGTGTTAAGAAATAAGACAACAATGCTTTGTTCTCCTGTGACCCGAACTCCTCGTTGGGAGAGTTTGCGTTTCAACTACCGATTCTGATTTCCCTCGGGCTTTGCCTCTCTCTCCCTTATACACTTTCCCTGAAAATGTGTTATGTTGTCCTTAGGAATATAGCAGCGTGTGTGTGTGTATATATATATATATGTATATATATATATATATATATATATATATATATATATATATGTATATGTATATATATATACACAGTATATATATATATATATATATATATATATATATATATATATATATATATATACAGTGTATATATATATATATATATATATATATATATATATATATATATATATATATATATATATATATATATTGATATTGTAATTTAAGGGTTGTGGTAACCTATTGGAAACTTCCCTGCCTGGTGATCTGCTGGACTGGAGTTCGAGTCCCACCCAAGCTCAGGGGTTTCTTTAGTATCTACAAAGTCACCATCCTTTTGGGCTAAGGATGGGGGATTTGAGTGAGTCTATTGTTATATCTGCCGAGTCATCAGCAGCCATTGCCTGGCCCTCCCTGGTCCTCAATTGATGGAAAGGGTATTTGGCCCTTGATCATATGGATATATGGTCAATCTCTAGGACATTGTCCTGCATTTTCACTGTCACTTGAGTCTGCCATTTCTGAGTGACCTTTAAACCTTCAAGGTCGGTATACAATAGAATAAAAAGACTTTGAATTGAAGTTTGCATTTTCAAATTACAAAAACAGCGAACTATGATATTGTCACTGTTCCTTGCCTCTGCCGTTCATGAGCGGCCTTTAAACCTTTAAGTTCGGCATACAATATGATATATAGCATTAAATGAAATTTGCAATTTTGAATTACCAAAAGAGCGAGAAGCTCATCAATTCGAACAGGGAGTCACGACATTAATTTCTAATTTAGGCGACTTCCCCGACGGCCATGGTTAATAAGAAAAAAAAAATACTGCGACCAAGTTAATGAACCGCTTCCAGGTCTTGGGTAGGCCGAGGAAAAGGGGCGTTTCATTTCCTGATTGTATATTCTCTCTCTCTCTCTCTCTCTCTCTCTCTCTCTCTCTCTCTCTCTCTCTCTCTCTCTCTCTCTCTCTCTCTCGAAGTAGGTAATGGAGCACTGAGGTCTGTCATAGTGTAGGACAGGTGATATATTCATTCTAACATTAAAAGTAACCTCTGAAGCGTTTGGTTCTCTCTCTCTCTCTCTCTCTCTCTCTCTCTCTCTCTCTCTCTCTCTCTCTCTCTCTCTCTCGGAAGGTAATGGAGCATTGAGGCCTGTCATAATGCAGGCCAGGTGGTATATTCATCCTATCATGGAAAGTAACCTCTGAAATCTCTCTCTCTCTCTCTCTCTCTCTCTCTCTCTCTCTCTCTCTCTCTCTCTCATTGAGACCTGTCATAATGCAGGGCAGGTGCTATATTCATTTTAACATGAAAAGTAACCTTGGAAGTGTTTAGTTACTTCCAGGTAAAGGGAAAGTCGAGTCGAATTGACGAAGTGATTACATGGAATATTTTGATATCACTCATTACATTAGAAGAATCTAAAGTAAGGAAATTGAAAACCTTGTAGTAGGGTAAGCAGTGTTATTTTCCACAATTATTCACCGTAAGTAAATTTTAATAGAGGAAATATGGTCGATGAAATAAAGAATTTTTTCATTGTCTTTCATCTTTTCAGTCAAGAATATGGTTAGAATGAACACCTTCGACTGTTTTATTTATTATTTTACAGTATGAAAGTCACATGTAGGAGTTTAATTTCGTAATGTATTTTTAACACAACCGAGAGTAAGCAAAATTACTTAATGTTATAACCCGTTGCCATATAGTTATTGTAGGAATATTTAGGAATATTTTTAGTTTGTTTAATTTCTGTAGAAAATACTAATGTCGTATTTTTAACGCTACTTAGAAATTTTCGAATTAAGCAAAATCAATTAATGTTATAACCCGTTACCATATAGTTATTGTAGGAATAATTTTTACTGTTTTATTTTTGTAGAAACTGCATTGTGGTACTCATGTTGAATAAATTTCTATGTACGTTTCAGTCAGCCTTCTTTATTTGATTTTTTTTTCTTTTTGTGGTTATTTTGTGCTTGATAAAATCAGAAACTGAAATTTTATTGTATTTATTTATTATTTATTTTGTGTTCCTATACGTTTTAAAAAATCAGAAACCGAAAATTTATTGTATTATATATTATTTTTTTTTTTTTTTGCTATAAGTTTTCCAAAATCAGGAACTAAATTTTCATTATATTTATATATTATTTATTTTCTGTTTGCAATACATTTAAAAATAAAAAATCACAAACTCAAAATCTCATAACTAAAATAACCGAAGAATGAATTTCACGATGATTTTGTCATTCAAGGACATTGACACATTTAAAGAGCTCTCGAGAGAGGCTGTTCAACTCTCACGTTAAGAGATCTTGGATGTCAAAAGCTGTCGTGACATCGTTGTTGTTGTTGTTGTTGTTTTACGAGACCCGTACAAAAAAGAACGGCTAAATATTCAGATAGATATGCACACCACCCTCTCACAAGGGTATGACTACTCCCTCTCTCCTTTTACCTTAGGGACAGGGTAAAGCTGCACGTGTCCGAAAACACACATTCATCACGCACACACACACTCATATATATATATATATATATATATATATATATATATATATATATATATATATATATATATATATATATATATATATTTATATATATATATATATATATATATATATATATATATATATATATATATATATATATAATATAATGTGTATATATATATATATATATATATATATATATATATATATATATATATATATATATATATATATATATATATATATAACCACACTAGCTCTTTATTATTATTATTATTATTATTATTATTATTATTAATGTTATTGTTGGTTATTTATCAAGACCACACAGAGTCCAATTTATGCTCTCATAGATGAAAACTGAGCCAAGACAGAGTTAAAAATACCATCTACAGTGTGCCACATAAACAAGCAGTGTACGCATTATGTTCCCTTCTATCTCCTCCCCGCCTTCAATCTTGTTCTTCACCTCCTACTCATTTCCATCTTTTGCCAAAATGGAAATGAACGGCGTCTCCAGTTTCTTCTTTCTGGGTTGTTAAGTTTCGGATCCGAAGACATTCACCACTAGCGAATATGTAAACTTAGGCCAGCAATGCGAACCCTTGAGAACATTTGTGTGAGGAGGATTTTTTTTCTTTTTCTCATGATAAGCACATGCAAATTAATATAGATACATATGTAGAATATGTGTATATATATATATATATATATATATATATATATATATATATATATATATATATATATATACATATATATATATATATATATATACACATATATATACATATATATATATATATATATATATATATATATATATATATATATATATATATATATATATATTATCACGCCCGAAAGTATTTTCGTTCGTTCATTTATATATTTATCTATTTATTTATTTTTTTGCCCACGCAGTCGTATGTTTGCTGCTTGTTGGTAACTGGGTGTTGTTTGCTTGTTATTTGTTTTGCAGTCGTCAAGGAGGGTAGTTCTAATCCAACAATTTCTTCCTTTACATGATGACGTGGAAGCAGAGAGACTTCTTTTTCGGGAAAAGCCCAAGTTTGGGGTCAGTGATCCTCTGAACGCTAGAGAGGTTGGGATTGCCTCTGAGAGGTTCTTATCTACTGAGAGCAGTGGATTTGCCTTGGATCGCTGCAATGGTGTGTAGCTGTTAGTGCCCTTTATTAGACATCAACGCCTGTCTTTGAGTCTTCAGCTCCTTATACCACTGTCACGCCTGTTTGATCATTCTTTCGCTGCTGATGCATGGATGTTTGCCTTCGAAGAGCTGCTGTGATCGAGTGTTTTTATCAAGTTCTCGATACTAATCTTGGTCTTCATCTGGAGGATTACAGCACCTTTTAATCTGCGACGGAACACGGGAGAGGACATCAGCCTTGGACAGCCTCTAATGGAAATTCAGATTTATCACCTGGTCCCTCATGTTTATTACTGCAACTGCAGCGCCGTTGATGATACTTTACGGGAAGTTAAGTATTGGTATTAGTAACTGTCCTCCATTTTTAGAACTGCAATTAACATTAACAACACTTCGTTACAACGGAGCATCAAGTTTACGCTGCAGTGACCTGAAACTTACCTCGGTCCAAATATTATTTAATTATTTTCTTTTTCTTTTGTAAATAAATATTTATATTTCCTTTTTGTATCATACTCCCTCGTTGTCCTTTGCCATCATTGTTTATGAACTATAACTGGTTGTTAAAGGTACTTAAGGTTGTACAAAATACTATTGTTTTTTTTATGTAACGGCTTTATGCAAATTAAAAAGAACCTGCTTTAACATAAAACGTTAATGTTATTAATTAAGTCGTGACATAAATTGGCGACCGTGACAGGATGGCAAAGGGTCAGTGAGGTAGTGTGAAAAAGTAATTTTTTTTTTCTCTTTTGACGGGAAACTTTAATGGTTCATCGTGTTAAGTAGCATTTTCTCATTTTAACAAGATGTCAACTTTAAGCGAGTTAACTGCCATTGGTGAGAAACTTGGATTGTCAGGATCTGACTTAGCATATTTCATAAAAGAGCAACAGGAGTTCGAACGCGCTAAACGAGCAGAGCAGAGAGACGCTGAAAGAGAGCAAATGGAAGCAGAAAAAGCAATATTGGCTGAAAAGAGAGCGCTTATGGAAGCTGATAAAGAAAGGCTTGAGTTAGAGATAACTTTAAAGTCTTCAAAGTCCGATGAAACTTCTATGAGTGCTTCTGTGCCAGCTAAGTTCAGTGATAAGTGGGGAACTAAGCTAATTCCTAAGTTTAGCGAGTCAGATGTCGGAAAATTTTTCATTGCTTTTGAGAAAGTAGCTCATCAGTTAGCTTGGCCCAAGGAACTCTGGGCTGTATTAGTGCAATCTGCATTCTCTGGTAAGGCACAAGTAGTTTATGCTGCGTTAAGTGCAGAAGATTCCGGTGATTATGATATTGTGAAAAAAATGGTTTTAAATGCATACCAGCTAATCCCAGAAGCTTACCGGCAGAAATTCAGATCCTGGCGTAAAATGTTTAATCAAACATTTGTAGAATGGGCAGGTCAGAAAGCAGTAAAATTTGACGAGTGGTTGGCTGCAGTGGAGGCAAGTACATTTGCCGAGTTACGAGAACTGGTTTTGTTGGAGGATTTTAAAAATAACATTCCCAAAGACGTACGCATCCATATTGAGGAATTTAACATTGATAATGTGAATGAGGCAGCAAAGGCAGCAGACAGGTTTGTTTTGTCACACAAGCATTATGGTAAGAAGAAAACTCATTGGGAAGCAGGTGTGGAAAAGGTGGAAGTAATAAAGGGTAGAGAAAGTCCTTCATCGCCTTCGAGGGGTGCGAGGCAGGCCCGGGACATTGTTTGTTATAAGTGTGGTAAGAAAGGTCATGTTAAGTCACATTGTCCTGAAGTAACTAAGTCGGTTAAACCAGTTATGTTGATGGATTGTAGGTCAGTGCCGCCTGTGTTTTCTAGTCTTGAAGGAGAGGTGAGTGGGAGCATGCCTTATGGTAAGGAATTTGAAGACTTTGTCTTTAGAGGTATAGTGAAAGTTGGATCTGAGGCAACTGATGGTAATATCGTTGCATTGCTGCGGGATACTGGCTCGTGCCAGTCCTGCATTCTGGAAACCTCTCTCCCTAAAGATTTCTCACGGAAAGGTCAGGATTTTGTGTTGCTTGGGGGTTTCCCAGATACAGTAACATCTTGGCCTGTGGAAGAAGTTTATTTGGAATCTCCTTTGGTAACTGGTAGGTTGAAACTGGCTGTAGTTAGTGCATTGCCTGTGAGTGGTGTGGATTTGTTGATAGGCAATGATGTGATGCAAGGTAGTGGCACAGCCTGTGCATCAGAAGGTCGAAAGGGGGCTAGTGTGGTTAATGAACGTGTTATGGTAAATGTTAAACCTGTTGTTCCTGTAACCCGAGCCCAATCTAGAGAGGAAGTCAAAGATGGAGAAGCTGACATAAATTTGGAAAACTGCTTCCAAACCAAAACTCAACCTAAGACAACGAAAGGTAAGTCCAAGCAGGAAAAAAATCTTTCGTTAAAGTCTGTGGTTAATATATCTGAAGACTTTGCTACAGATTCTAGTTGCATGTTTCCAGATAGGCAAACCCTAATTAGTGCTCAAAAAGAAGATGGCGAATTGAGGAGTATATATGAAGAAGCAGAGCAGCTAAAGGAACAGGATGATTTAAGTGAAGCAAGTTATGTATTAAAGAATGATGTGTTATATAGATTAATTCGTCCAGTGACCGCATCTACTGATGAAGAGTGGAAGGTAAGGGAACAAATTGTAGTACCTAGTAAGTTTAGGCATTTTATTTTGCAAGAGGCTCATGAAAGTGAATGGGGTGGTCATTTAGGAATACGAAAAACGCTGTCCAAAGTGAAAGACAATTTTTTTTGGCCTTCTGTAAAGAAAGACGTAGTCAGACATTGTAAGTCATGTCACCAGTGCCAAATGGTTGGAAAACCCAACCAGAAAATTACTAAAGCGCCTTTAATTCCAATCCCAGCTGTTGAAGAACCATTCACTCAAATTGTTATTGACATTGTGGGTCCTTTACCCAAAACCAAAACAGGTTTTCAGTACATGTTAACAATAATGGACAGAACCACTAGATTTCCCGAGGTAATACCTGTTAGATGCATTAAGAGTGGTATCGTTATTAAGCATCTCATGGACTTTTTTTCTCGTTATGGTTTGCCTCGAGAGATACAGTCGGATCAAGGTTCTAATTTCACTAGTAGGGAGTTCCAGGCTAAAATGAATGAACTTGGCATTAAACACAACTTGGCATCCTCATATCATCCCGAAAGTCAGGGAATACTTGAAAGATTTCACTCCACTCTGAAGAATGCTTTGACTAAGTATTGTTTAGACCATGTTGAGGAATGGGATAAAGACTTGCCTTTATTGCTTTTTGCTTTAAGATCAGCCCCTAGTGAATCTCTGGGTTTTTCTCCTTTTCAGATGGTCTATGGACACAATGTGAGAGGACCTCTTGATTTATTAAGGGAACATTGGGAAGGGGGTAGTGGTAAAATGAATTCACTTTATTATATTTCGTCTTTCAAAGAGAAATTAAGGAGCATTTGGCAATGGGCCCAAAATAATCTCTCTACTTCGCAGGCTAAAATGAAAACTCATTATGATAGAAAGTCTCAAGTAAGGAATTTTGAAGCAGGAGAACAAGTACTAGTGTTACTTCCTATTCCAGGTCAGTTCAGAGCTCAGTTTGTAGGTCCAGCAGTGGTTAAGAAGAAACTGAATGATGTTGATTATTTGGTGGAAATTCCAGGGAGGAGGAAAAAGTATCAGTTGTGTCATATTAACATTATGAAGAAATATTTTTCCAGAGCTAACACTGTTAAATCTGTTTCAGCTGTTGTACCTAAAGAATGTAATGGACAAGAAGTGGAAAGCAAAGAATATGGATGGAATGGCGAAAACTCTAAAATTTTGTGTAACCCAGATAGTTTGTTTAAACATCTGAATGCTCAGGAAGCTACTGATATTAAGGATTTATTCAAAGAACATCCGTCAATATTTAAGGACACTCCTGGTCTTGTGCGTAGTTTGCAACATGATGTGGTACTAAAGCCAAATGCCCAGCCAATTAGACAAGCCCCTTATAGGTTAAGTCCACAGAAAGCTGAAGCTGTGAGAAAGGAAGTCAGTTATATGTTGGAGAATGACTTGATATCACCAAGTAGCAGTCCTTGGAGTTCCCCAGTTGTATTAGTGAAAAAGGAAAATGGACAAGACAGGTTGTGTTTTGACTACAGGAAAGTAAACGACTTAACAGTTGCTGACAGTTTCCCTCTGCCTCGCATAGAAGATTGCATAGATAAGATTGGTAATGCCAAGTATATTAGTAAGTTGGACCTTTTAAAAGGTTACTGGCAGGTTCCTCTGACTGAAAATGCACGAGAAATATCAGCATTTATAACTCCTGAAGGTTTATTCGAATGTAAAGTCATGCCCTTTGGCATGCGGAACGCAGCCAGTACCTTCCAGAGAATGATGTGGATGATCACGAATGGATTGAAGGGTTGTGTAGTTTATCTGGACGATATAATTATTTTCAGTGACAACTGGAAAGACCATGTCGATAGAATCAGGGCCTTATTTCGTGCAATTGCTGACGCTGGTTTGGTAGTAAACCTTTCCAAATGCGAATTTGGAAAGGCTGAAGTTATCTACCTCGGACATCACGTCGGACAAGGTAAAGTATTACCCAAGGAAAAGAACATTGAAGCTGTACTAGCTTTTCCCACTCCAAAAACACGGAAAAATGTAAGGCAATTTGTTGGTCTCGCTGGTTACTATCGCAGGTTTGTCCCCAGTTTTTCTGAAATAGTAACTCCTTTAACTAATCTTTTAAGAGAGAAATCTAGATTCTTGTGGGACGATACATGTCAACGAGCCTTTGATAAATTAAAGGGCATTTTAAGCACCTACCCTATTTTGAAATCACCTGACTTTCAGAAGGGGTTCAAGTTAATGGTGGATGCCAGCGATCTCGGAGTAGGAGCAGTGCTATTGCAAGACGATAGTGAAGGTATTGAACATCCTGTTTCATATTTTTCTAGGAAACTTAATGAGCATCAAAAGAAATATAGCACAATCGAAAAGGAAACCTTAGCTTTAGTTTTAGCTCTACAACATTTTGAAATTTATGTAACATCTAGCGTTGATCCAATTGTTGTGTATTCAGATCACAACCCTTTAAAATTTGTGAACAAATTTAGGAACAAAAACAGAAGGCTCACTAATTGGAGTCTTATGCTCCAGGAATATAATTTGACTGTAAAATATGTGAAAGGGAAGGACAATGTCGTCGCTGATGCCCTCTCTAGAAATCTGTGATGTCTTTTCCACTTGGATTATTGTTTTGTTTTCGTATTTATTTTATTTTTCTTCCTGCAGTGTCTTTGGTGCAACATCTCGTTCTTTCATCATTGGGTTTTTGTTTGTGGAAGTGATAATTTACTGGTCTTGAGGCCATTTAACGTTGCCGTTAATTTTTTTTTTTTCAGTACATGTTGAGATATAAAATTAGTTGGAACTCTCATATGAGTTGTAAAAAAAATTTATATTTTTTTTACCTATTAGGTTGGGGGTATCACGCCCGAAAGTATTTTCGTTCGTTCATTTATATATTTATCTATTTATTTATTTTTTTGCCCACGCAGTCGTATGTTTGCTGCTTGTTGGTAACTGGGTGTTGTTTGCTTGTTATTTGTTTTGCAGTCGTCAAGGAGGGTAGTTCTAATCCAACAATTTCTTCCTTTACATGATGACGTGGAAGCAGAGAGACTTCTTTTTCGGGAAAAGCCCAAGTTTGGGGTCAGTGATCCTCTGAACGCTAGAGAGGTTGGGATTGCCTCTGAGAGGTTCTTATCTACTGAGAGCAGTGGATTTGCCTTGGATCGCTGCAATGGTGTGTAGCTGTTAGTGCCCTTTATTAGACATCAACGCCTGTCTTTGAGTCTTCAGCTCCTTATACCACTGTCACGCCTGTTTGATCATTCTTTCGCTGCTGATGCATGGATGTTTGCCTTCGAAGAGCTGCTGTGATCGAGTGTTTTTATCAAGTTCTCGATACTAATCTTGGTCTTCATCTGGAGGATTACAGCACCTTTTAATCTGCGACGGAACACGGGAGAGGACATCAGCCTTGGACAGCCTCTAATGGAAATTCAGATTTATCACCTGGTCCCTCATGTTTATTACTGCAACTGCAGCGCCGTTGATGATACTTTACGGGAAGTTAAGTATTGGTATTAGTAACTGTCCTCCATTTTTAGAACTGCAATTAACATTAACAACACTTCGTTACAACGGAGCATCAAGTTTACGCTGCAGTGACCTGAAACTTACCTCGGTCCAAATATTATTTAATTATTTTCTTTTTCTTTTGTAAATAAATATTTATATTTCCTTTTTGTATCATACTCCCTCGTTGTCCTTTGCCATCATTGTTTATGAACTATAACTGGTTGTTAAAGGTACTTAAGGTTGTACAAAATACTATTGTTTTTTTATGTAACGGCTTTATGCAAATTAAAAAGAACCTGCTTTAACATAAAACGTTAATGTTATTAATTAAGTCGTGACAATATATATATTATATGTATTATATGTATTATATATTTGTATATACGCACATTCCTTGTATGCACAATTCAGCGTAAATAATCATCATTAACAAAAAATAAATGTTATATACAAATGCACACATACACACATATTTACATATATATATGTATATATATATATATATATATATATATATATATATATATATATATATATGTATAGATAGATAGATATATAGATAAATAGATAGATAAATAGATAGTTATATATACACGCATATAAATCACAGTGAAACTTGATGCTCAGATGCTAATAAGCCACAAGAAAAATGGAAGTAGAAAATATAATATAAAGCCCTGACTAGTTTCGTGCTACTTTATGTATGTACTGTATATATATATGTGTGTATGTATGTGTGTAGAGAAATAATGACAGCTTAAAGTGTGATAAGTATGAGTGTGTACTATGATGGGAGTAAGTGCTTTTGTCTTATGATTAACATATCGTACTCACAATGAGTCCGATTATGTCGTTTGAAGGACGAAAACACTAAATCAAATCAAGTTTTTCAATTTTTATTTTTTGATTACACGCACAGACTCATACACACACATATGTATATATATATATATATATATATATATATGTATGTATATATATGTATATGTATATATATATATATATATATATATATATATATATATATATATATATATATACAATCGTATATATGTACATATATACATACGTATATATATATATATATATATATATATATATATATATATATATATATATATATATATCAGTATATGTTTTTGTTAATGAAAGCCTGTATACGCCAAATTGTACAATCAAAGTCTATGTTTTTATAAGTTTAATCTTGGCATATTGATAAACAATTAGTTTCATATTCGGTCATTAATAAACAGAATAAAATAGGAAAGATAGTTTATGGAAAGGAAACATTTAGGAAGAAAGAGTAGGGCTTTGTTCTAGAGGGATAGAGATACTACCTTCTCACTTGTAAAACAAGGATTTTATGAATGCAACAAGAGAGAAACGTGTAGAGAAAAAAAAGTATCACATGTTGGAGATGCTGTTGAAAACATAAAGTAATCACGGGATTTACCAATCCAAGTGTTTCCTACTTCAACTTGATACACGTGGTTAACCAATCCAAATGTTATCTACTTCAATTTATTGAATTACTGATATATTGGCTTGGTTGGTGTTGCGTGAACACATAATGGAAATTAGAAGGGATTCTAAGAAATTTAGATATCCCAAACCCTGCTTTCCTTTTTTTTTCTGAAGCATTTTGATTGATGGGAAAGAATATTTCCTGGATTTCAGTTCAGAAATACGCGTGAGATCAAATGGATAGATTTACATAAATGAAAGAATTAATGCAAAGATCAAATTTCTTAAATTGATACGAGAAATAAAATTCACAAGATAAAAAAAAATCAAGAAACGTGAAAGGAAATAAACATTGTCATATGGAAAAAAAATCTGAGAGTAAATGTGTGTATTGTATTTATATACCACTGATAGTGACGTAAGTTTCTTTCTGTCCAATTGGGGTGACTAAATACCAGTTCAGGTAAGATGAAATCAATCTAGTGGAGGGCCCTTGAGTCAAACAACGTGGTAGGCGTTTGTCAGTTTGTTAAAAGGGAAGAAAACATACTAAAGCTGTGAAGACTTTCTTGCCGTAAGAAGGAGAATATCAACAATTGAACAAAAATAACAATTACAATATTAATACAAATATCTATTGATCATTAATCATGTAGCATATCATTCGGACCACTTGCGTCATGTTCTTAAAAACTGTAGCATATCATTCGGACCACTTGCGTCATGACCTTAAAAACTAAGGTCACTGTAGATGTCTTAAGAAAAAAAGGGCTAAGATAGAATGGGTTTATGTATTGCACGGAGTGGAGAGATTTCTTTTTTTATTGACTTTCTGAAATGGTTCATTCGTAATTATTGAGATTATTGAGGTAAATTGGTTTAAAGTTCATAGTTATGGAACATCTTTTCATGTAAAATGTATGGTTCTTTGTAGTAATGGCCGAGACGAACAGAGGAATTATTATTATTATTATTATTATTATTATTATTATTAGCTAAGCTGTAACCCTAGTTGGAAAATCAGGATGCTATAAGCCATATAAGGGTCTTAACAGGGAAAATAACCCAGTGAGGAAAGGAAATAAGGAAAAAGGTCAAGATGTCAGTTAGTGAAGATATTAAGGATAATGATTTAAAACGTATTGATTTTTCCTTAACTAAATTTCTCTTAGAAAACATTTATCTTTCATTTTGGGACAAGCAATACCTTACGTACTCGGAAAGATCTGTAAGTAGCTACAGAAAGAATAGATGAGAATAACTCGAACACTTATTCCCTTTTGTCAAATAAATGTGAATAATGAAAATGTATCCACGCATTAGTGACGCCAGCCATACAGTATGCTGATAGTCAAGGTTCCTTAACCCGAGGTAAAGAAAACTCCCTTGAAACACAGGTGTGTTCATGTTGACTTTTCAAGGCCATTGTTAACGCTGGTATTTCAAGGAGACGTAAGAGGCACTGATTTGGCGGAGTGGTCTTGAGAACCAAGAGGAGAAGATGTTTTATTAAAATCATTAGTTTTTCTCCATGGCCATTATGGTGTGGGTAGAAGTACTTCTGACATGATTGCTATTGGAATCGAGTGTTGCAGTATGTTTTATAAGTTTGTTTCTTTCGGTAGCTTATTGAAATCATTAGTTTTTCTCCATGGCCATTATGGTGTGGGTAGAAGTACTTCTGACATGATTGCTATTGGAATCGAGTGTTGCAGTATGTTTTATAAGTTTGTTCCTTTTGGTAGCTTATTGAAATCATTAGTTTTCCCCATGGCCCTTATGGTGTGGGTAGAAGTACTTCTGACATGATTGCTATTGGAATCGAGTGTTGCAGTATGTTTTATAAGTTTGTTTCTTTCGGTAGCTTATTGAAATCATTAGTTTTTCTCCATGGCCATTATGGTGTGGGTAGAAGTACTTCTGACATGATTGCTATTGGAATCGAGTGTTGCAGTATGTTTTATAAGTTTGTTCCTTTTGGTAGCTTATTGAAATCATTAGTTTTCCCCATGGCCCTTATGGTGTGGGTAGAAGTACTTCTGACATGATTGCTATTGGAATCGAGTGTTGCAGTATGTTTTATAAGTTTGTTCCTTTTGGTAGCTTATTGAAATCATTAGTTTTCCCCATGGCCCTTATGGTGTGGGTAGAAGTACTTCTGACATGATTGCTATTGGAATCGAGTGTTGCAGTATGTTTTATAAGTTTGTTCCTTTTGGTAGCTTATTGAAATCATTAGTTTTCCCCATGGCCCTTATGGTGTGGGTAGAAGTACTTCTGACATGATTGCTATTGGAATCGAGTGTTGCAGTATGTTTTATAAGTTTGTTCCTTTTGGTAACTTATTGAAATCATTAGTTTTCCCCATGGCCCTTATGGTGTGGGTAGAAGTACTTCTGACATGATTGCTATTGGAATCGAGTGTTGCAGTATGTTTTATAAGTTTGTTTCTTTCGGTAGCTTATTGAAATCATTAGTTTTTCTCCATGGCCATTATGGTGTGGGTAGAAGTACTTCTGACATGATTGCTATTGGAATCGAGTGTTGCAGTATGTTTTATAAGTTTGTTCCTTTTGGTAGCTTATTGAAATCATTAGTTTTCCCCATGGCCCTTATGGTGTGGGTAGAAGTACTTCTGACATGATTGCTATTGGAATCGAGTGTTGCAGTATGTTTTATAAGTTTGTTCCTTTTGGTAGCTTATTGAAATCATTAGTTTTCCCCATGGCCCTTATGGTGTGGGTAGAAGTACTTCTGACATGATTGCTATTGGAATCGAGTGTTGCAGTATGTTTTATAAGTTTGTTCCTTTTGGTAGCTTATTGAAATCATTAGTTTTCCCCATGGCCCTTATGGTGTGGGTAGAAGTACTTCTGACATGATTGCTATTGGAATCGAGTGTTGCAGTATGTTTTATAAGTTTGTTCCTTTTGGTAACTTATTGAAATCATTAGTTTTCCCCATGGCCCTTATGGTGTGGGTAGAAGTACTTCTGACATGATTGCTATTGGAATCGAGTGTTGCAGTATGTTTTATAAGTTTGTTCCTTTTGGTAGCTTATTGAAATCATTAGTTTTCCCCATGGCCCTTATGGTGTGGGTAGAAGTACTTCTGACATGATTGCTATTGGAATCGAGTGTTGCAGTATGTTTTATAAGTTTGTTCCTTTCGGTAACTTATTGAAATCATTAGTTTTTCCCCATGGCCCTTATGGTGTGGGTAGAAGTACTTCTGACATGATTGCTATTGGAATCGAGTGTTGCAGTATGTTTTATAAGTTTGTTCCTTTTGGTAGCTTATTGAAATCATTAGTTTTCCCCATGGCCCTTATGGTGTGGGTAGAAGTACTTCTGACATGATTGCTATTGGAATCGAGTGTTGCAGTATGTTTTATAAGTTTGTTCCTTTTGGTAGCTTATTGAAATCATTAGTTTTCCCCATGGCCCTTATGGTGTGGGTAGAAGTACTTCTGACATGATTGCTATTGGAATCGAGTGTTGCAGTATGTTTTATAAGTTTGTTTCTTTCGGTAGCTTATTGAAATCATTAGTTTTTCTCCATGGCCATTATGGTGTGGGTAGAAGTACTTCTGACATGATTGCTATTGGAATCGAGTGTTGCAGTATGTTTTATAAGTTTGTTTCTTTCGGTAGCTTATTGAAATCATTAGTTTTTCTCCATGGCCATTATGGTGTGGGTAGAAGTACTTCTGACATGATTGCTATTGGAATCGAGTGTTGCAGTATGTTTTATAAGTTTGTTCCTTTTGGTAGCTTATTGAAATCATTAGTTTTCCCCATGGCCCTTATGGTGTGGGTAGAAGTACTTCTGACATGATTGCTATTGGAATCGAGTGTTGCAGTATGTTTTATAAGTTTGTTTCTTTCGGTAGCTTATTGAAATCATTAGTTTTTCTCCATGGCCATTATGGTGTGGGTAGAAGTACTTCTGACATGATTGCTATTGGAATCGAGTGTTGCAGTATGTTTTATAAGTTTGTTCCTTTTGGTAGCTTATTGAAATCATTAGTTTTCCCCATGGCCCTTATGGTGTGGGTAGAAGTACTTCTGACATGATTGCTATTGGAATCGAGTGTTGCAGTATGTTTTATAAGTTTGTTCCTTTTGGTAGCTTATTGAAATCATTAGTTTTTCCCCATGGGCCTTATGGTGTGGGTAGAAGTACTTCTGACATGATTGCTATTGGAATCGAGTGTTGCAGTATGTTTTATAAGTTTGTTTCTTTCGGTAGCTTATTGAAATCATTAGTTTTTCTCCATGGCCATTATGGTGTGGGTAGAAGTACTTCTGACATGATTGCTATTGGAATCGAGTGTTGCAGTATGTTTTATAAGTTTGTTCCTTTTGGTAGCTTATTGAAATCATTAGTTTTCCCCATGGCCCTTATGGTGTGGGTAGAAGTACTTCTGACATGATTGCTATTGGAATCGAGTGTTGCAGTATGTTTTATAAGTTTGTTCCTTTTGGTAGCTTATTGAAATCATTAGTTTTTCCCCATGGGCCTTATGGTGTGGGTAGAAGTACTTCTGACATGATTGCTATTGGAATCGAGTGTTGCAGTATGTTTTATAAGTTTGTTTCTTTTGGTAGCCTATTGAAAACGTCCATGCCTGGCATATCAGTTGGACGGGAGTTAGAGACCCACTCAAGCTCGTTACTTTGGTGGTAATTTGTTGGAAACGTCCCTTGTTGGCAATCTGTTGGATGGGAGGTTAAGACCTGCTCAAGCTTGATTGTTTCTAGTAGTGTCTGCAACCTCACCAACCTTGAGAGCAAGGGATGGAAGTTTGGGAGAGCCAATAGGTTTACCTGCTTGGTACTAGCTTGATGGAGAAGGCTTGGGCGCTGATAATACATGTGTATGTATATTTGGTTAGTCTTAAGGACATTGTCCTTTCCTTTACCTCTGTCGTTCATGAGCGACCTTTAAGCACACAACTACACACTCAATCTTTCGGTGCCTAATTAGGGATGAACCCCATCTGCAAAAAAACTTCCACATTAGCTGCTTCATAAACTTACACAGAAGGGTCACCAGCCGTGTGTTAAAACCCTCCAGATGTTACCACTTGCTCCTATCTTCCACGGCCCCCTAGATGCCAATTCCCCTCCTCTCCAGCATCTCTTTAACGCCGTATAACACCCGAAGTATCGTAGTAGCTTTCTGAATTGTATTTCTGTTCTTGCAAAGTATCTGTTCTTCATACTGTTTGCTGGTTTTTAAATATGGCTAACCCATTTCGAGATATCTTGCTTTGCAAGTTATAAAAGCTATTCAGGATTGTTTCTTAAGCTCTGAGTCACATATTGGAATGATGGTAATAATAGTGATAATGGTAATGTGGGCATTTCATTGGACATGACCCCAAAAAATGCAACTTTTCCAATTTCATTAGTGCTTCCTAAAAGTGCAATATTTCTCATTTCTTTAGTGCCTCTAAAAAGTGCAATATTTCCAATTTCTTTAATGCCTCTAAAATGTGCAATATTTCCAATTTCATTACTGCCTCTAAAAAGTGCAATATTTCCAATTTCTGTAGTGCCTCCAAAAAGTGTAATATTTCCAATTTCATTAGTGCCTCTAAAATGTGCAAAATTCCCAGTTTCTTAAATGCCTTGAAAAAGTGAAATATATCCAATTTCTTTAGTGCCTCTAAAAACGAAACAATTTCGGAAATGTCAACCTTCAAATGGTCCTTAAGGCTTCGGTCATCTCTAAAGGAGATATATTCGTATAAATAAAAACTGAGGGCAAGTTCTGTGAGGTAGACCCCAGACATAACATTGCTATAGTTCTCTTCAACATACACGATTAATTATACCTGGGACAGTTTAAGCCAGATATTTTTCATGTCTTAATGCAGTGTTCTATTGTATGTGGATATTTTTTGTTGGGTATTCATTTTTGGGGGGAGAGATTGTTTTTTATTGTACCTTGTGCGTCACAATACTGTACACGAAAAATTCTTTGTAGCGAACTGAGCCACCAGTTCTTTTGCTTCCTTCTTTTTTATATTATTATTATTATTATTATTATTATTATTATTACTAGCTAAGCTACAACCCTAGTTGGGAAAGCAGGAGGTTATAAGCCCAAGGGCTCCAACAGGGAAAAATAGCCCAGTGAGGAAAGGAAATAAGGAAATAAGTAAACAGCATGAGAAGTAATGAACAATTAAAATAAAATTATTTTAATAACAGTAACAACATCAAAACAGATATTTCATATAATTGTTCTGTTTTGCCTCCGCTTACTTGCTTGTATAACTACGACTTTTCATTGCTGTATAACTTATAATATTCATTGTTTTATTTTCTATTTTCATTTAAAAAGGAATTCTTCAAGCTAAATATATGAAAATCCAACAATGAGACTTGGCGTATTTGTAAGAATACTAATAAGAAATCAAGATATTTGTGAGTCTACTAATAAGAAGCTAAGAAACTTGAAAAAGTTAAAAAAAAAGATAATAAACACTGGTGATGTAAAAATTATTTCCAATAAAACAATAGTGATAATAAAAGATACAACAACTCATAGGATTCTCTACATTAACCAAATTTAGGATTTTTTCCCTCAGTTCTGAGATACGTTTTCTTGAAGATCTCTCAAGCCAGTTAAACTTTATGAAGTCACTTCATGTAAATGGTCAAATTGAGCGCCACTCTGTTTCATTGTTTATTCGAGTTGGTAATAGTTCTCTTTATTTTCTCCTATCTTTGTATATTTGGAATACCTGTGTTCAAGTGTGGCACACTTTTAATGCATATTTTGTTCTTATTGCTCATTCGTTGTAATGTTTTATAAAATTTCTTTTTGGTTGTTATTTTTTTTTATTTTGCTTTCTTCTTTCACTCTCGTTGATAGATTTTTTATATTGCTAATAGTTCTCTTTATTTTCGCTTATCTTGGTATATTTTGAATACCTGTATTCTTGTGTTGCACACTTTATATGCATTTTGTTGTTCTTGCTGATTCGTAGTAATGTTTTAACATATTATTTTTTGGTTATTATTTTTATTTTGCTTTCTTTGTTCATTTGTAGTTCTGTTTAATCTAATTATTTTTATTTCATTCGTTTTTTTTTCCTATTTCAGTCTTGTTGATTTTATTACGGTAGCGGATTTGTGTTGAGAGAGAGAGAGAGAGAGAGAGAGAGAGAGAGAGAGAGAGAGAGAGAGAGAGAGAGAGAGAGAGAGATATCGGGTCAAAGCCGATCATCCCAAATGAAATACAGATATACTGAGATTATGTCGTTCTTTGCTGGGACTTTGTTTCAGACCTATTCGGTCAGCGTAGTTTTTCAATGTTTATTTTATTGTTTCCTTTTTGTTGTTGTTTTCTTTTGCTGCTGTTATTTGTTCTCATTTACCACACCATGGCTGAATATAAACCTTTTCATCACCGCTAGAAAAACAGACAAAATCTGGAGAGAATTTTAATTATGGGTCTGGACAAGGGAATTTTAATTTAGAAAATTATGCCAGTCCTCATTACATTCTCCATTGATCCCTTTCCTGCCTGCCTGCCTGCCTGCCTGCCTTCCTACCTTCCTGCCTGCCTACCTTCCTACCTTCCTGCCTACCTACCTACCTACTATACCAACCCCCAAAGCGATTACTTTTCAAATGTTAGAAATATAATTACTGTCCCTCAATCGATGGGAAGGAGAAAATAATTACTTTAGAATCATTTTTCATAATGTTGGTTGATCAAAAACAAGAGAGAGGAGAGAGAGAGAGGAGAGAGAGAGAGAGAGAGAGAGAGAGAGAGAGAGAGAGAGGAGAGAGAAAGTGATTTTCTTGTTAAGATTAGATGAGAATGTTGTCATTTTAGATTGACTTATAATGATCCTATTAAACTTCTATTGTCCAATATAGTTTTATATTGTCTTATCAATATAATCAAAGGTTTATTACCTTTCACCCTTCAAATATAGACTACTAACAAGTTCGCTATTAAAGGTTAAAGTTTTAAAAGGCCGATCATGAATGGGAGAGGCAAGGGACAGTGACATTGCCCTAGCAAGTAGGACAATGCCCTAGAGGACTGACCATATTTACTTATGATCAGCGCCCCAACGCCCCCTCTCCATCCAAGTAGGACCAAGGAGGGCCAGCCAGTGGTTGCTGATGATTCAGCAGATAGACATATAGGCTCCCCCAAACCCCCCATCTTTAGCTCACAAGGATGGCGAGGTTGCAACGACCAAAGGTGTTGCAGAATAAGGATATATAATTATCTCATTAATACCAATAACGGTGACTTATGTTTTATTCTCTCTCTCTCTCTCTCTCTCTCTCTCTCTCTCTCTCTCTCTCTCGTGTCAATATATTCAGGTAAATCTCTCTTAATTATTGTTTTAACCTACAGACGCTGATCTAATCTCTCTCTTCATGTAATTACCAACGTTTCTTCTACCCCTTATTAGACAAAAATAAACTCGAGCAACGGAACATTTGAAACGTTTGTCCACACCAAAGGAAATGTTTTCAGCTTCCCGTTTGTTTTCATTTGCAGAGTTTGTCATTTTTAATATGTTTACATGGACGAGTTGGTTTTCATCAATATGGCATCAATGATTCATTTGTCATTGATTTGTCAAAGCGTTGAGTTAGGGGCTATTGGGATCTCTCTCTCCCTCTCTCTCTCTCTCTCTCTCTCTCTCTCCTCTCTCTCTCTCTCTCTCTCTCTCTCATATTTCTGGATTTTTTTTTCAAATGTTTATTTCTTTTTGGGGTTAATAATGATGATAATAATAGTATATTAAGAATAATGATAATAAAATAATAATAATAATAATAATAATAATAATAATAATAATAATAATAATAATAATTTTTTATCTTAAGAGTGTAAAATGTCCGAAAAGATATTCAAGCGTATCTATGAATAATCCTTTTGATTAATATTTGTCTTCACATTTGAATATCAATAATCTTTTAAGGAATGTTTATTATGATGAAAATTTTTAATTAATTCTAATAACTCATTTATTTCCTCAATGCAAGCATAGTTTGAGCAGAAGCAATTTGTTCTATATCATTATGGTAACATAGAACATTTAAAGGCTTAGAGCTATTTCTCTTTAAAAGTAATTCGTTTAACACCTTGGTCAATTACACCCCTTATTCCTCCAGCTTTATTGGAAGCCGATACTTCCAAGAAAAAGGGTCTGCTAAATTGCCTGTGTAAAGCGACTGGGTTTTCGTCAGCAGGAAATGTTTATTATTTGATATAGGTTGAAGCTTATCGTAAGTGATGGTCGATTGACTTTTTATATGTTTTTATTGTAATTATTTCACCTATTTTGCGATCATTATTATATACCAATGTGGTTTTATGTTTGATATACTCGTATTTTAAGAGAATATTTTCTGGCGTTTGGTTTCTAATGGGCTTTGAAATATTCGTTGTAAGTTCAGTCTTATGTTCATAAGGTCTTCATGTTGTGACACCAGCTCGAAGCAGTATTTAACTTTTCATGTTTGTGAATTGTTTCAAGAGGCTGAGTTTATATATATATATATATATATATATATATTATATATATATAATATATATATATATATATATATATATGTATGTATGTATGTATGTATAACATGTATGTATATATATGTATTTATAACATGTATGTATATATATATATATGTATGTATGTATAACATGTATCTATATATATGTATTTATAACATGTATGTATATATGTATGTATGTATAACATGTATCTATATATATGTATTTATAACATGTATGTATATATATATATATATATATATATATATATATATATATATATATATATATATATATATATTTATATATGTATATATATATATACAGTATGTATGTTCATATATGTATATGTTTATATATATATATATATATATATATATATATATATTTATATATATGTATTTATATATATATGAATTATATTCATATATATATATATATATATATATATATATATATATATATATATATATATATATATATATATAGTTGTGTGTGTGTATAGAAAGACCATACACAGACGTATATGGAAGAACACATATTGTGTGTTGAGTTTTTCAAATATACATTTGACCACATACCCTTAGTATGTTTTGTCTGTGTGTTTGTTTTGTTTACATTGGCTAGTAGGTGCTTATGTCCACTTAACAACTTTACTCTCAAATGGGATGGCCTTATGTAGCCATAATATTTATAGTATTGTATTCGCGCGAGAGGTAATTTAGAAGTACAGTCGCGGTGTTTCAATGAAATTAGAAAAAGAAATTATGTATAATCAAAGTAGGGTAAGAGAAACTGTTAAATTATTCTCTGTTGATTATATCTATGTATTTTTATGGTTTATATATGAATTTATGCCTATAATTTAGTTTTGCAGTGATTCTAATTTATGTTTTTTTATTTATTTTTCAAGGATTGTGGAGTTGTTAGAAGATAAACGAAAAAGCTATTTCCTTATGAAGAAAATTTTGGCTAGATGAAAAGTTGATCTAGTTTTTATTCATTATTTTATCTAGTCCTGATCTTGGCCTAAGTTTTCAGATATTTTTTATAAAGTCACAAGATAAAAATCGTATAAAGGTATTAAGCCAACGGTTGTTTTTAGATATCTTTTTATTGGTATATTTAGAATATTTTTGGCAATTTTTTGTATTGGAGTTTTCTAGTGCTTAAATAGGAAATTAACTCCAATAAATAGATATATAACACGACAAGAAAGCTGCTATAAAATATTTTTACAGAAAATTTTATAGTCAGATTTGACGTCAATAATTAGATACACCCAACAGGTTTTTCGTACCCTAATTACATCAGCATCCCAGTTCCCCCAAATCATATGCCCCACATTTAGAATTTGAAACCCACCTGGCATTAGAAAGAGTTTATTTAGGCTTCCGATTTTTACTCCGCATTTTTTTAAACGGAGAGAAATAACACTGCGAAACAGCCATAGATATTTCTACCCCATCGTTGTTCATTCCCGCCAAAATGGGACGGAGTTTTAATATTTATTTTTGGAATCGTATTTTATCGGCTTTGGTCTCCCCCCCTCCTCCCTCCCCCCGTTCCCCCTTGCTGGAATTAATGGCGCTTTGCGGTTAACGATGTGCCGTTTTTACCGATATTATTGTTTATTCCGCTAAATGAGAAGGATTAAGTGTGGACTCCATGGCGCTGTGACCCGTGATATATAGGCCTCGTGTATTCATAAGCCTGGATGAGGCTATGTTTTGGTGGGTTGCTTACGTGCAAGCACGTGCATTTGTGCGTCTGTTTGCATGCATTCGCATGCGATCTTTATCTGGGTTAGGGAAATATGTCTTGTTTTGCTGTCTCACTATCAGCTTTATTGACTTGTTTTTGCTATTCTTGGAGTCTGTATGAATTTTGCCTTTGGTTGTATATATATATATATATATATATTTGTATGTATATATATATATTTGTATGTATATATACACATACAGTATGTGTATGTATATGTATGTATGTATGTATGAATGTATATATATATATATATATAATACAGTATGTATGATGTATATATATATATATATATATATAAATATATATATATATATACACATATATATAACTGAAGGTTCTAGAATAACGTTTGCAAGATGCAGCTTCTTGCCTACATATGAAAAATGATCGTCTGTCCTGAAAGTTACGACTGCAGAATTTGACAAGGATGGAGGAAGACGAGACGTGGCATTGGAAAGCGAAATAGATTTGCGAAGACAAAGAGATGGAAGTCAAAGGTCAGACGGCGGCCACTACGGTTTATTTACTTCTTTATCCGAGATGACAACGGGAGATTTTTATCTTTTTGGCTTATCTTCGAAGTACAGATGAAACGATAATGTTGGGGTGAAGTTTGTTGGAGTGGTTGGATTTGATGAAAGTATTTTTAGGGTACGTGCACTGGTATTCTGTATTGTATGTGTGCGTGTGTGTGTATATATATATATATATATATATATATTTGTCTTTATCTATACACACATATATGAATATATATGTATATATATATATATATATATATACATATAAATATATATATATATATGTGTGTCTGTGTACATACATATTTAGAATTATACAGTGTGTGTATATATAATGACAAATATATATGTAGCATATATATGTATATATATATATATATATATATGTATGTATGTATGTATGTATGTATGTGTGTACTTGTAGTATAGTATATCTATAAAAAACAAATATATATGTAACTTATATATACATATATGTATATATTAAGATACTGTGTTTATGTACAGATAAATTGACATTTGTACTTCAGCAGTACTACATTAGTTGACCACGCAAAGCATTCTCTCCTTTTAAGTAACATGATGTACAACTTATAGAATTGTATATTATTCCTATCTAATCATCGCCAATATTATGTATTTTTTTCTTTTCTATTTACAGGTATGTTTGGGGACATTTTTGGGGAGCTTGGAACCTTAGTAAAATAGCTGAGGAACTTTATCAAGTGCTTAGACTATTCTAGGTAAGTCATGTCGTTGAGATGACTATTTTCTCTCTCTCTCTCTCTCTCTCTCTCACAGATGCCATTTTTTTTGCATATTTGAATGTAACCTCTCTCTCTCTCTCTCTCTCTCTCTCTCACAGATGCCATTTTTTTGCATATTGAATGTAACCTCTCTCTCTCTCTCTCTCTCTCTCCTCTCTCTCTCTCTCACATGCCAATTTTTTTGCATATTAAATGTAACCAATACAAATCTATATCAATAAAATTTTCCATGTATATATTGAAAATATTATTATAATGAATATATAGATTTTTGTGTCAAAACTTTTATAGGAGGAAACTCATGAAGTGAATTTCCTTTTTAATATCAGTTCCCTGCGGGTGATGTATTGACCATATCAGTATACGGGATGATAACCTATCACAGTATATTGGGTCATTTGGTCTAAATGTATTTCCCCGCGTTGCTGCCAACAAGAAAAACAGCGATAATAATACATTGTGTATTTGAAAGATTTCCCTGTATTTGATTTGTTTCTCAATTATACCCCGTGCAATGATAATGTACATGTGTACGCGATCCGTCAAAAGTGACGGATAAATATTTAGATAGATGCACACACATATAGAGATTCAACCCTTCTCAACCCTTTCCCTCTTAACTTTCGGATTACCCCCTCTCACATGGGTATGACTACTCCTCTCCCTCCTGTCCGTGGAACGGGAAGAGACCGAGTAAATACGGCTGGCAATGCTTCTGAGCGTGACCGGAAACCTATATATTATATATATATATATACATGTATATACATACATATATATATATATATTTATATATATATGTATATATATACATATATATATATATATATATATATGTATATTATATATGTGTATTTATATATATATATATATATATTATATATAACCAGACACTTGCTCTTTAATATATATGGGATATTAAAGCCTGTAGTTATATTTACAGTATTCTCTTAGAGTAATTGTCCTGATGTATGATTATGCGATGCATCTTGTTATGTCAATGAGAACACTTTGATGCGGCGGTAACGACTCTCATTATCTTTCATTATCGTCCGTCGTTCCAGCTGCCTTTCTTTCTTCATTTCCTTTTTGTAAGCTTTACTATCGGTACTTTTTGTAGTTTATATATGAAATATCTGTTTTGATGTTGTTACTGTTTTTTTAAATCGTTTAATAATTGTTCATTATTTCTCATATCGTTTATTTATTTCCTTAATTCCTTTCCTCACTGGGTTATTTATCCCTGTTGGAAGCCCTTGGGCATAGCATCTTGCTTCTCTAACTAGGGTTGTAGCTCAGCTATGATGATGATAGCTAAAGGAATTGTGTTGGATGTCCTTGGGTCCTTCTATATCAAAAAGTATAACTTGATTTGTCTTGAAAATAAAAATAGGGATTATTTGCAGTCTTCGGTTGGGTTTCGGCCATAAGGTTATTACCTCCATAAGGTTATATTTTTACCAGCGTTTATTTATTTGTTTATCTGTTTTCTGTTAGCAGTTTTACGTTAAAACTTCTTTATTAATTTTCACCAATTTTTAACAACGGATATTCATTATGCTCCGATAGAAGCCATTGGATTTTGAAGGTGATCTTAAGGTCGAAATTTTCATTATTATTGTTATTATACAGTAAATTCATTAGCGGTCAGAATATGAAAAAGGGAAATGCTTGGTCCGTAGACTTCAGTGAAATACTGATAGTCTTTATTGGCGGAGGTCTGAAATCAATGATTGGTCTTCTGGTTTCTTGTCCATTGCTGTTTATGTGTTTGTTATAGTGATAATAAAATAGTTTTATTTTATTACCCATATTTTTTTAGGAACGGATTCCGAATTTGATATTTATGTACGATTGTAAAATTAACGGTATAGATTAACTCTTTCCAAACCTTGGTATGATTATAATTTTGGGAAATGATAAAAAAAAAAAAATTAGGATATGAATTTCTTAACCCCTAATTATTTTATCACTAAATTATGTGATTGCAAGATTAACCGGGATTAAAGTTTGATTATTTTTTTCCTGTTCATCTGCTTTTTCGGCGAGTATTTCACGAGTAACTAAAATTATATCTAAATCAAAAGTAGAAAGAAGTTTACATTAATTTTACAAACATTATTTGATTTTTATTGTTATGAGGACGGAGTTCCATTAAGTCAATTGTAGTTTTAATAAGATTTTTTTTTTCATTTATATATCTTTTATACATTATTATCAGATTCAGGAAAACGAAAAGAAGTCCTGATAAATAACATCACCTGGACACTCCGAGATATATATCTATAACAGACTGACTTAATTCTCATTTTATAGTTTATATATGAAAGATCTGTTAAATTTTGTTACTGTTCTTAACATGTTTTATTCTAACTGTTCATTACTTCTCATGTAGGTTTTTATTTCCTTATTTCCTTTCCTCGCTGAGCTATTTTTCCCTGTTGGGGCCCTTGGACTTATAGCATCCAGCTTTTCTAAGAAGGGTTGTAGCTTAGCTAGTAATAATAGTTTTATTTCCTAATTTTATTTCCTCACCGGGCTATTTTTCTCTTGGATCCCTTGGGCTTATACCTTCCAGCTTTTCTAAGTAGGGTTGTAGTTTAGCTAGTAATAATAGTTTTATTTCCTCACGGGGCTATTTTTCTCTCTTGGATCCCTTGGGCTTATAGTATCCAGCTTTTCCAACTAGTGTTTTACCTTAGCTAGTAATAATAATTATGATAATAGGATATGTGAAGGCATATCCTAGGAAGGATTCCCGAGCGAGGTCATTACAGTCTGTGAATGGAGATCCCCAACCTCATCAAATTTGGTCATGTCATAGGATTAATCATACCAATCCCGTTGATTGGAAGGGCGTCAGTGAGTGAATCTGGGGATTGTTAAATTTAGAATGAGCAAGAGCACGGATGTCTCTGGCATTCAATCCCTTGTGGTAGCAAATTGGAAACGTTCCTGCTTCGCGATCTGCAAGACCGGGATTCGATACTCAAGCTCGATGGTTCCTGTAGTGTCTGCAACCTCACCATCCTTCTGAGTTAAGTATGGTGGGTTTGGAGGAGCGTATAGATCTATCTTGTGTGCCATCAGCAGCCATTGCCTGGCCCTCCCTGGTCTTAGCTAGGGTGTAGTGAGAGAATAAGTCTACATGCTGAGTCATCAGCAGCCATTGCCTGGCCCTCCCTGGTCCTAGCTAGGGTGTAGTAAGAAATTAAGTCGACATGCTGAGTCATCAGCAGTCATTGCCTATCCCTTCCTACTCCTAATGATGGTGAAGTGAGGGGGTTTGGGTGCTGATCATATATATATATATATATATATATGGCCAGTCTCTAGGCCATTGTCCTATTAGTTTGGCATTGTCATTGTCCCTTGCTTCATCCGTTCACGAGGACATTAAACCGTCAAACAGCTCCACCACAGGTTTGCTTTAATTCAGAACCTCTTCATCGATCCGAACTACTGTAAATCAGATATAGATGTATTACACGCTATATATATATATATATGTATATATATATATATATATATATATGTATATATATATATATATATATATATAATGTGTTGAAACTTTTCCTTAATTTTTTTGTTAGGTCGATAGTGCATAGGCATCGCAAATTGGCCCATCATACCACGAACTCAGATAAAGATTTAATGGGGAAATTGCTGGTTAGGGTGAAGACGCCTCAAGTTGTGCACCGATTCTGGATATTACAATCAATTTTCTCCACGAAAAATTCGAAGGAACCCTAAACTGAACCAGGAATAGTAAAATGGAACGCTTTTTGGAGCATCGACGAACTTCCGTTTGTTGGGAGAAAGTTGAAAGTGCCGAAATTCTTTTCTAAAAGGAGACTTGAGAAATGGGAGTCTGCTTCTTCTATCTCTCGAGGTAGTGCGTTTAGGGAATATTGTTACTGCTATTAAAATATTTTATTTCAATGGTTCATTACGTCGTTTATAGTTTATTTATTTCCTTATTTCCTGTACTCACTGGGCAATTTTTCCCAGTTGGATACCTTGGGCTTATAGCGTCCTACATTTTCTACTAGGGATGTATTTTCGATAATAATGATGATGATACTACTACTACTACTACTACTACTACTACTACTACTACTACTACTACTACTAATAATAATAATAATAATAATAATAATAATAATAATAATGGTAATTTAATCTTTTAATCTTTCTTGTGATTCTTAATTCGCTTTATTGTATTAGGTGACTTTATAATTTTTTTTATCAATATATAGTTATCCAAGTCTATTTCCTATAGTAAGAATACTTTATCCCAATATCAACCTTCCACTTTCCAAAATAATCCTTCGTTTGCGTTTTATCATATTCCTTTCATATAAAAGTCTTTTACCCATTTCGAAACCTCAATCATTTCAAAGGATCTTATCCGTAGAATAAACATTCGTTAATTAAAAGATATCAACCATTTGATAACCTTTTGTCACGGATTATTATTATTATTATTATTATTATTAATATTATTATTATTATTATTATTATTATTATTATTACTTGCTAAGCTACAACCCTACTTGGAAAAGCAGGATGCTATAAGCCCAGAGGTTCCAACAGGGAAAATAGCCCAGTAAGGAAAGGAAATAATGAAATCAGAGGAGTAATTAATAATTAATCTTTTTTTCTCATAAGGATGAAAATAGAAGAAGGCCACAATTTTATACTTTTTTTTTTTTTTCAAATAATCTCCTTTTAAGCAACCCATCGCTATAGTAATCTCCCCTTTTTATAAATCTGAAAACATTTCGCCCTTTTAAGAATCTCTTTTAGATTATCTCGTCTAAGAATCTCAAAGAATCTTTTATATATATAAAAACATCTCGCTCTCTTGAGAATCTCTTTGAGATTGTCTCCTCTAAGAATCTCAAACATCAGAATAATGATCTCTCATCTTTTATATATATAAAAACATCTTTAAGAATCTCTTTTAGATTGTCTCCTCTAAGAGTCTCAAACATCTGAATGATAATCTCCCATCTTTTATAAATCTAAAAATATCTCACCCTTTTAAGAATCTCTCTTAGATTGTCTCTTCTAAGAATCTCAAACATCAGAATAATAATCTCCTATCTTTTATAAATCTGGTAAAATGTCGCCTTTTTAAGAATCTCTCGTGAATTGTCTCCTCTAAGAATCTCAAAGATCAGAATAATAATCTCTCATCTTTTGTGAATCTAAAAACATCTCGCATTTTTAAGAATCTCCCTTAGATTGTCTCCCCTAAGAATCTCAATCATCAGAATGATAATATCCCATCTTTTATAAATCTGATAAACATCTCTCCCTTTTAAGAATCTCCAGATTTTCTTGTGTAGAATCTCAAGGGTTTTAGAATATTTTACACATCAGAGAATCTCCAGATTCCCCTGAGGTAGTTTCTCTGATATACTCTATGAAACTTCAGCTGTAGAATAATCAAAAGTAACTGTTATTAATTTCGCGCCAAAGGTTATTTAATTATCATATCTTTGAGGAAAAGGATGTTAAGTTAGCCATTCGTTTCGTTCATTTAAATCTGCATTGCCTCAAGACACAATATTTACATATTCATGTGTCCGGTAAAGAGATTCAATTTTGAGCTCCTGTCATTTGATACAACTATGGTATCAACTTCTCCGTTCTCTCTCTCTCTCTCTCTCTCTCTCTCTCTCTACAACTAATGTATCCATTTTCTATCTCGCTCTCTCTCTACAAGTAAGGTATCCATTTTCTCTCTCTCTCTCTCTCTCTCTCTCTCTCTCTCTCTACAACTAATGTATCCATTTTTTTCTCTCTCCCTACAACTAATGTATCCTTCTCTCTCTCTCTCTCTCTCTCTCTCTCTCTCTCTCGTCTTCAGCGTCCAGATCATTGTTTTTAAAGAAGGTTGAAAAGTAATTTCTCATATGATTGTTTGAAAGTTTCAATTGTCTTTAATTACGAAATCTTGAGCATCTTTTTCAATATGCATTTCAGATATTAAACCAGGTATTTCAGGATAGTACATTTCGCTTTGTCTCGTGACTTGATTAGGGGTGGAAAGGTTGAAAGTAAAAATGATTTTTACGTCGGAAATAGAGTGGGAGAGAAATTCCATTATCTGGGAGAAATGCATTTCTGGTTTTTACTTTTACTTAACATTTTTGATTTAGCTGTTATTAGGTTACGATTCCATGTCGGTCACTCCAATTTATTTTGTTACCTCCGGCAACGAAGCTGGAAGGAGGTTATGTTTTACCCCCTGTTTGTGTGTGTGTGATTGTTTGTTTGTGAACAGCTTCCTTACCACAATTTTAATCGTAGAGTAATGAAACTTGCAGGGATTAACTTATGTAAAAAGCTGGTAATGATTAAATTTTGGAAGGTCAAGGTCAAAGGTTAAGGTCACGGTCAAGCAAAATGTCCAATTCGCGTAATCATCCATACGTTTGGTCATCGTTGTCACAGAGACTTTAAACTTGGTTCATATTTGAGTGTATAAAATCCACGCCAATTAATACATGTTAAAGCCAAAGGCCAAAGGTCAAGGTCGAGCAACAGGTCGATAAATAAGCTCCCGCGGAGGTGGTCTGCGCTCTAGTTTCAAACCTATTTTCTAAAAATATTTACAAATAAAGGTTTGAAGCTCAGACAGGGCAGTGCTCTAAAGGCAGAACAATCACTAGAGACTGACCATATACATATAATATCAGCGCCCAAAGCCCCTTTCCATCAAGCTAGAACCAAGAAGAACTAGGCAATGGCTGCTAATGACTCAGCAGGTACACCTATAAGCTCCCACAAACCCGCACAAGGATAGTGAGATGGCAGACACTACTAGAATCTATTGAGCTTGAGTGGGTCTATAACTCCCGTCCAGTAGAATGCTAGGCTAGGAGGTTTCCAATAGGCTACCACATACCTTGTTTCAAGGTCAAAGATTTAGTATAAGTTGCATTTTTAGTGAAGGTTGAGTATTAAGACTTTCATAGTGGTTTGCTCTAAATTTGAGAATTAATGATGATTCTCTTTAATGATAATGATAAGAATGAATTATAGTTAGTATAAAGAACGATAATCAGGATAAATCCATGCTCTATGAATGCCACGAATCAATGAGAAGTTATAATTTTTTTTTTTTTGGGGGGGAGTGAATGTTATGTATTATATGTATTTTGTTTTATAATAAAGAAAAAACATTTAGAATGAATTGTGGTTGATGGTCATGAAAAGTAGAATAATTAAAAGGTTATGTAAAGTTTCAGGGCTGAGAATAATTCATCGCTTATGTGAAGCATGAATTATGTATACATTTTATCCCAAGGATTTACAAGCAAGAATAATGTACTGTTAACGCTGACGGTTCGTTAATGAGTTTAGAATATCCTTGGGCTAAGTGATGGGAATAAACTGCATATTGTTGAATTGTCTGCGAGTAAGAATAGAGTGTGGTTTGAGAGGCCACTGACCTAACTTAATGGCAGTTTGCTTGCCAGGTCCCAGTAAGATTTAGGGGATCCTCTTCTTTTACATTTGGAAGCCCTTTGCGTAAATAGGCGTAGGAGATTATATATATGTACACACACACACACATATATATATATATATATGTATATATATATGTATGTATATATATATATATATGTATGTATGTATATATATATATATATATATGTGTGTGTGTGTGTGTGTGTGGATGTATATATATATGTGTCTGTATATGTGTATATATATATATATATATATAACTGTTTAGAGTTTTACATAAAAAAATAGAAGAAAAAAATTCACAGTTTTCTAAAGTTAATCTGCTTTCCTGACGATTTTAAATAAGGAAATAGTATGAAGTATTAACTATATTTAGTATTACGGCTCATAAAAAAAAATGGAGCATGTACTGGCACAGACTTTGCCATTCTCAATTTGGCTCTTTATTTTTTGGTCACATTTTTTATGATGTGAAAAAATATAACTAATTCACATGCAAATCGTCTCATCCTTCACAGTTCTATTCATGAGACATTGTCTAGACGTCCATTCTCCCATTACAGCCCTTCCCACCCTTCCATATACCCCCTGCCCCTCCCCCTACCTCTCTTTTTAAGTAACCCCCTCTCCCTCTGCCTTTCCCTTGTCAGTTGTATCTGAAGAAGTCTGGCCGTGATCGATAAGCCATGAGTAATGAAAACTTCCTGAAGAATGCGCGAGGCTGAAGTACACTCTCTCTCTCTCTCTCTCTCTCTCTCTCTCTCTCTCTCAGCATTGAATTGAAGATTAACGTTTGATCCCCGAAATGGATTAGAAAAGTAGCCGATATCAAAGTAAGTCTCTGTTGACCATACCAGATAAGCATGTATTTGTTAGTCGACTGTTGTTGGTTGCAGTTGCAGGTTAGCTAACCCAACCCAACCTAAGCTCTCTCTCTCTCTCTCTCTCTCTCTCTCTCTCTCTCTCAGCATTGAATTGAAGATTAACGTTTGATCCCCGAAATGGATTAGAAAAGTAGCCGATATCAAAATAAGTCTCTGTTGACCTTACCAGATAAGCATGTACTTGTTAGTCGAATGTTGTTGGTCGCAGTTGCAGGTTACCTAACTCAACCCAAGCTCTCTCTCTCTCTCTCTCTCCTCTCTCTCTCTCTCTCATATCTTTTAATATGCCGTTGGGTACCTTCTCCAAGAGCGAAACTCTTTTTACTTTGTTTTATTCCTTTTTATCTCTTTGACTGGTATTTTGTTTCATTGTTTTTTTTTTTGTATCTTTCACTGTTTTGTTGTTCTTTTTTATTTATTTCACTCTTATTTTGTTTTATTGCCTTGTTTGCATAATCTTTTTTTTTTTTTGGTTTATTTTATTTTGAATATATACGGTATATCTTTCTTGTGTTTTTTTTCCATCATCAACATCTCCAAAGTTGTTTAACCTTTGAAATTATTATTATTATTATTATTATTATTATTATTATTATTATTATTACTATTATTACAAACTAAGCTACAACCCTCGTTATAGAACAGGATGATACAAGCCAAAAGTGTCCCAGCAGGGAGAAAAGTAGCCCAGCGAGGAAAGGAAATAAGGAAATAAATAAACTATATGAGAAGTAAAGAACAATTGAAATGAAATATTTTAAGAAAAGTAACATTAAAACAGATCTTTCATATATAAACTATAAAAAGAGACTTACGTTAGCC
>NC_090761.1:65641131-65643631 GCF_036898095.1 Palaemon carinicauda | reverse complement strand
GAAGAATATTGAATAGGTATTTTATGAAGTTAATACTCTACTTGAAACTTAGATGAAGAATATTAGATAGGTATTTTATGAAGTTAATACTCTTCTTGAAACTTAGATGAAGAATATTAAACAGGTATTTTATGAATTTAATACTCTACTTGAAACTTAGATGAAGAATATTAGATAGGTATTTTATGAAGTTAATACTCTACTTGAAACTTGCAGAAGCATAATGTTATGGTAAATTGAAATGGCACTTGTGCAATGCTAGACACATGCAAAAATATTAACTCGTACCCACAATGTACCACATGAATCTAAGGAAACTGTTTGCATTTTCATCCCTCTTGATGTTTATATTTATCCCGAGCTTCTTTGTGCTAGCAATGACGTAAGATGTTGGGTACGGAGTGTAAATGAATGGCAAGGAAATAGACTTTACGATTGAGGAAAATGAAAGCAAAATGAGTAATTGATTAAGTAGGATGTGGTATTGAATGAAAAGGAAATATAAGTTATTGAATGAGATAAAAACAGATTGATCTGATTTTGAATATTAGTGCTGCCTAAAATAGAGATGGATATGTTTTTTTTTTAGAAAATTACGGCGAATGATAGAGAAAAATAACGTTAATAACTGACAATAACGTTATGTTCATGGCTTCAGTTAAATATTTTTATTTTATTTTTATTATTGTTGTTATTATTATTACGTTTTCTTCACGTTTTTGCTACATTCTTCGCCACTGATAATTGGCAAAATAAATGTATTTCCACAGAGAGAGAGAGAGAGAGAGAGAGAGAGAGAGAGAGAGAGAGATAAACCAATTGGAAGAGATTTATTACGTTAATTTGTCAGATA
This sequence comes from Palaemon carinicauda, assembly GCF_036898095.1. Lineage (NCBI taxonomy): Eukaryota > Metazoa > Arthropoda > Malacostraca > Decapoda > Palaemonidae > Palaemon > Palaemon carinicauda. The sequence continues at coordinate 65,642,778 of NC_090761.1, read as the reverse complement.
TTGAATTACCACTTTTATTGGAGAAAAGTCAAGCTTAATAGAAATTTTATTGTAGTATCTAATTCTTGTTTGATTCTTAATGTTTTTTTTATTGTTTTTTTTTTTTTTATTAACATACGAATTCATTATTTAAATCATTATTTTACCATTTGCTGTAAATAATTTCGAAACGCTTAAAGAATGATAATTTAATTTTCCTTATTTCACAAACTGTCACAGGCTTGTTTACCCTCAATATTTTATATTCTATATTATATTTTATATTTTATATTTCATTCTATATTTTATATTCTTTCTGAGATTTATTGCCCTTTCATCCTGAAGCCCTTTTCCTTTCACACAAATTATTCTTCCACCCTGAAAGGTTATTTTTCTCCCCGAAGGTTTCTTTCGAAATGTTTTTATTTTTCATTACATTTCCTCATGAAATCATTTTAATAAATTCCAAACTTGTTCACTTTTTTTTTTTTTTTTGTCATTTATCCCCCCTTTTTATTCTCCAGTTTTTGAAAATTAATTATTAGGGCAGGGAGAATTATTTGCCATGAAAGCTAATTTACGAGAATTTTGAAAAAGGTTTAAAGTTTTATTTCAGTAGAAATTATAAAAAATTGAGAAAGAAGCACAAGTTGTTGAAAGGAAATATTTATTTTCGTGATGTTTTTTTTCTAACTTCAAAATACTTTCCTGGCCTTCTCATTTTAATCTTTCTCCTCTCATAAATCACTTCCCCAACCCCAAATATTTTCTTCATTTCAATGATGTAAAAGAGGGAAAATATATCTACTTTTTAATAAACCCTTAATTGTATTAGCAAATTTTAGTCCAGTTTTTTTATCAGCTTTTGATTCCTTTACATATAATTCAATTTCACAAAATTACGCGCTTACCTATATCATCATGGTTCCCACACGTTAGTTTGCCTTTTTTCAATTAATTCTTTGGTTCGATCGCATTATTTTGTTTCCAGCCGAGAATTACCCTTTCAATAACCATGTTTCTTACTCAAGAGTTTATTTTCCATTTCCTGCATAATTTTTTTTTTCTTTTTTTTTTAGTTTCGTATATTTCCCTCTCCTCCCCAAAAACATTTTTCTCATTATTATTATCATTATTACTTGCTAAGCTACAACCCTAGGTGGAAAAGCAGGATGCTTAAGCCCAAGTGCTCCAACAGGGAAAATAGCCCAGTCAGGAAAGGAAATAGGGAAATAAAATACAAGAGAAGAACAATAATGACATTAAATCAAATCTTTCATATATAAACTAAAAACTTCAAAATAACAAGAGGAAGAGAAACAAGATAGTTGTAGGTTTACTTTTTATTTTCAGATTAATTTTTTTTCCTTAACAAATTATTCCTCCTAACTATCACTTTTATTTCCCTTGCAACAGATGCTTTTAAGACTTCGTCTGCCTTTCGCTTGAATCATCTAATGAACTCAAAGAGAGACGGAGCCTCGTTTTCTTACCTATTGCGTGAGAGTAAAAATTCAACCTTTTACAAGACTTCTTCAGCCTCCATCCCTCCCCCCCCCCTCTCTCTCTCTCTCTCTCTCTCTCTCTCTCTCTCTCTCTCTGAGCAAGGCACAGTGAACTTTATTTCGGTCTCTTCACCAACTAAGCAAGGCACAGTGAACACTCCCC
>NC_090761.1:65622774-65640631 GCF_036898095.1 Palaemon carinicauda | reverse complement strand
TAAAAGTTAATCACTTAAAAAACTTCTTTTCTTAAGTAAGCCGATCATTCTCTCTCTCTCTCTCTCTCTCTCATTACTTCATTCTGTTATCTCCTCTCCTTCTTTCTCTCTACACTAACGTATCCATTTTTTTCCTTCACAACTAAGATCTTCTCTCTCTCTCTCTCTCTCTCTCTCTCTCTCTCTCTCTCTCTCTCTCTCTCGTCTTCAGCGTCCAGATCATTGTTTTTAAAGAAGGTTGAAAAGTAATTTCTCATATGATTGTTTGAAAGTTTCAATTGTCTTTAATTACGAAATCTTGAGCATCTTTTTCAATATGCATTTCAGATATTAAACCAGGTATTTCAGGATAGTACATTTCGCTTTGTCTCGTGACTTGATTAGGGGTGGAAAGGTTGAAAGTAAAAATGATTTTTACGTCGGAAATAGAGTGGGAGAGAAATTCCATTATCTGGGAGAAATGCATTTCTGGTTTTTACTTTTACTTAACATTTTTGATTTAGCTGTTATTAGGTTACGATTCCATGTCGGTCACTCCAATTTATTTTGTTACCTCCGGCAACGAAGCTGGAAGGAGGTTATGTTTTACCCCCTGTTTGTGTGTGTGTGATTGTTTGTTTGTGAACAGCTTCCTTACCACAATTTTAATCGTAGAGTAATGAAACTTGCAGGGATTAACTTATGTAAAAAGCTGGTAATGATTAAATTTTGGAAGGTCAAGGTCAAAGGTTAAGGTCACGGTCAAGCAAAATGTCCAATTCGCGTAATCATCCATACGTTTGGTCATCGTTGTCACAGAGACTTTAAACTTGGTTCATATTTGAGTGTATAAAATCCACGCCAATTAATACATGTTAAAGCCAAAGGCCAAAGGTCAAGGTCGAGCAACAGGTCGATAAATAAGCTCCCGCGGAGGTGGTCTGCGCTCTAGTTTCAAACCTATTTTCTAAAAATATTTACAAATAAAGGTTTGAAGCTCAGACAGGGCAGTGCTCTAAAGGCAGAACAATCACTAGAGACTGACCATATACATATAATATCAGCGCCCAAAGCCCCTTTCCATCAAGCTAGAACCAAGAAGAACTAGGCAATGGCTGCTAATGACTCAGCAGGTACACCTATAAGCTCCCACAAACCCGCACAAGGATAGTGAGATGGCAGACACTACTAGAATCTATTGAGCTTGAGTGGGTCTATAACTCCCGTCCAGTAGAATGCTAGGCTAGGAGGTTTCCAATAGGCTACCACATACCTTGTTTCAAGGTCAAAGATTTAGTATAAGTTGCATTTTTAGTGAAGGTTGAGTATTAAGACTTTCATAGTGGTTTGCTCTAAATTTGAGAATTAATGATGATTCTCTTTAATGATAATGATAAGAATGAATTATAGTTAGTATAAAGAACGATAATCAGGATAAATCCATGCTCTATGAATGCCACGAATCAATGAGAAGTTATAATTTTTTTTTTTTTTGGGGGGGAGTGAATGTTATGTATTATATGTATTTTGTTTTATAATAAAGAAAAAACATTTAGAATGAATTGTGGTTGATGGTCATGAAAAGTAGAATAATTAAAAGGTTATGTAAAGTTTCAGGGCTGAGAATAATTCATCGCTTATGTGAAGCATGAATTATGTATACATTTTATCCCAAGGATTTACAAGCAAGAATAATGTACTGTTAACGCTGACGGTTCGTTAATGAGTTTAGAATATCCTTGGGCTAAGTGATGGGAATAAACTGCATATTGTTGAATTGTCTGCGAGTAAGAATAGAGTGTGGTTTGAGAGGCCACTGACCTAACTTAATGGCAGTTTGCTTGCCAGGTCCCAGTAAGATTTAGGGGATCCTCTTCTTTTACATTTGGAAGCCCTTTGCGTAAATAGGCGTAGGAGATTATATATATGTACACACACACACACATATATATATATATATATATGTATATATATATGTATGTATATATATATATATATATATATATATATATAGTATGTATGTATATATATATATATATATATGTGTGTGTGTGTGTGTGTGTGTGTGTGTGTGTGGATGTATATATATATGTGTCTGTATATGTGTATATATATATATATATATATATATATATATATATATATATATATATATATATATATATATAACTGTTTAGAGTTTTACATAAAAAAATAGAAGAAAAAAATTCACAGTTTTCTAAAGTTAATCTGCTTTCCTGACGATTTTAAATAAGGAAATAGTATGAAGTATTAACTATATTTAGTATTACGGCTCATAAAAAAAAATGGAGCATGTACTGGCACAGACTTTGCCATTCTCAATTTGGCTCTTTATTTTTTGGTCACATTTTTTATGATGTGAAAAAATATAACTAATTCACATGCAAATCGTCTCATCCTTCACAGTTCTATTCATGAGACATTGTCTAGACGTCCATTCTCCCATTACAGCCCTTCCCACCCTTCCATATACCCCCTGCCCCTCCCCCTACCTCTCTTTTTAAGTAACCCCCTCTCCCTCTGCCTTTCCCTTGTCAGTTGTATCTGAAGAAGTCTGGCCGTGATCGATAAGCCATGAGTAATGAAAACTTCCTGAAGAATGCGCGAGGCTGAAGTACACTCTCTCTCTCTCTCTCTCTCTCTCTCTCTCTCTCTCTCTCTCTCTCTCTCTCTCTCTCTCTCTCTCTCAGCATTGAATTGAAGATTAACGTTTGATCCCCGAAATGGATTAGAAAAGTAGCCGATATCAAAGTAAGTCTCTGTTGACCATACCAGATAAGCATGTATTTGTTAGTCGACTGTTGTTGGTTGCAGTTGCAGGTTAGCTAACCCAACCCAACCTAAGCTCTCTCTCTCTCTCTCTCTCTCTCTCTCTCTCTCTCTCTCTCTCTCTCTCTCTCTCTCAGCATTGAATTGAAGATTAACGTTTGATCCCCGAAATGGATTAGAAAAGTAGCCGATATCAAAATAAGTCTCTGTTGACCTTACCAGATAAGCATGTACTTGTTAGTCGAATGTTGTTGGTCGCAGTTGCAGGTTACCTAACTCAACCCAAGCTCTCTCTCTCTCTCTCTCTCTCTCTCTCTCTCTCTCATATCTTTTAATATGCCGTTGGGTACCTTCTCCAAGAGCGAAACTCTTTTTACTTTGTTTTATTCCTTTTTATCTCTTTGACTGGTATTTTGTTTCATTGTTTTTTTTTTTGTATCTTTCACTGTTTTGTTGTTCTTTTTTATTTATTTCACTCTTATTTTGTTTTATTGCCTTGTTTGCATAATCTTTTTTTTTTTTTGGTTTATTTTATTTTGAATATATACGGTATATCTTTCTTGTGTTTTTTTTTCCATCATCAACATCTCCAAAGTTGTTTAACCTTTGAAATTATTATTATTATTATTATTATTATTATTATTATTATTATTATTACTATTATTACAAACTAAGCTACAACCCTCGTTATAGAACAGGATGATACAAGCCAAAAGTGTCCCAGCAGGGAGAAAAGTAGCCCAGCGAGGAAAGGAAATAAGGAAATAAATAAACTATATGAGAAGTAAAGAACAATTGAAATGAAATATTTTAAGAAAAGTAACATTAAAACAGATCTTTCATATATAAACTATAAAAAGAGACTTACGTTAGCCTGTTCACCATTAAAAACATTTGCTGCAAGTTTGACCTTTTATATGTGAATATGTATTTTTAGTTTTGTAATCTCAATTGATCGAGGTGAATCACAGCTGTTTCGTAGAGGTCTTCCCCTATTATTATTATTATTATTACTATCCAAGCTACAACCCTAGTTGGAAAAGCAAGATGCTATAAGCCCAGGGGCTCCAACAGGGAAAAATAGCCCAGTGAGGAAAGGAAATAAGGACTTTTAATGTGCCATCTCTAACCTCTTAGCATTGTTGTCTAAGATCAGCCTTGAATCTCACTGCGAAGGAAAGCATTGTTGATACTAAGAGCGATGCCATGTAGTAACTTGATTTACTTTTTACTCCCCCTTAATTTGGTTATGGAATTTGGCTTATTTTTATTAAAACCGGTTAACATGATTTTTTTTTCATTTTTCTTGATTGAATTAACGGGATTTGCATTTTTTCTTTGAAATAACAGGATTTAATTTTTTCTTTGATATAACGGAATTTAATTTTTTCTTTGAAATAACGGGATTTAGTTTTTTCTTTGATATAACGGAATTTAATTTTTTCTTTGAAATAACAGGATTTAAATTTTTCTTTGAAATATCAGGATTAATTTTTTCTTTGATATAACAGAATTTAATTTTTTCTTTGAAATAACAGGATTTACTTTTTTCTTTTGAATATCATTGTTTAGTTTTTTTAATATCATGATCTACTTTCTCCTTTTAAATAACACGGTTTACTTTTTCTATGAAATAATAGGATTTACTTATTTCTTTGAAATAACATGATTTACTTTTTTTTTCTAACTAAGAGGATTTACTTAATTTTATTTGAAATGATAGGATTTATTATTTTCGTTGAAATATAATTTATTTTTTCTTTGAAATAACCTGAATTATTTTTTCTTTGAAATAACATAATTCGTTTTTTCTTTGAAATAGTAGTATTTACTTTATTATTATTATTTTTCAAACAGGATTTAATTCACCCCTTTGGTGAAATAATAGAAACTGTTTAATAATAGAAACTGTTTAATATCACCCGCGAATCAACTTGAATCTTTTTTATAGATCTTAAAGTTATTACCCTGCCCTTACGATGTTCATGAATATCAGATGACTCTCTCTCTCTCTCTCTCTCTCTCTCTCTCTCTCTCTCTCTCTCTCTGTACCACTTGAGCGAGACATTTGTTCTGGCAATTATGTCTGGCCCCTGGTGACTCATCTCCTCGGTCTGTTGTGGTGGTGGTGCTCGCGATCGCTGTTCTGCCAAGCTCTAAGCTTCTTCTTGCTTTGGCTGTTATGATTCCTGAAGGTTTGATAAATTTTATTCTTTAAGGGTGTGGTATAATCGATTTGATCGATTATTGGTATTATTATTGTAATTATTATTATAATTTAATATTATTATTATTATTATTGTTGTTGTTGTTGTTGTTGTTGTTGTTGTTACTACTCTATTATTATTATTATTATTATTATTATTATTATTATTATTATTATTATTATTGATGGCTGCATCGGCAGAGTTTATTTTCTTATCCAATTTTTCTATTTTCCGGATAAGAAAATAAACTCTGCTGATGCAGTCATTACTTTTAACTCAACCTGCCTAAAAGAGGGTCTCCTACCACGATATTATTATTAGTAGTATTATTATTATTATTATTATTATAATTTTTATTATTATTATTATTATTATTATAATTTTTATTATTATTATTTTTCATTATTATTATTGTTGTTATCACTAGCTAATCTACAAATCTTAGTTGGTAAAGCAAGATGCTATAAGCCCAAGGGCTCCAACATGGAAAAGTAGCCCAGTGAGGAAAGGGAATAAGGAAATAAACGATATGAGACATAATGAACAATTAAGATATTTTAAAATCGGTAACAACATCAAAACAGATATTTCATATATAAACTATAAAAGAGACTTACGTCAGCCTGTTCAACATAAAAACATTTGCTGCAAGTTTGAACTTTTGAAGTTCTACCGACTCAGCCACCCGATTAAGAAGATCATAGATGGATAATTGATGTAAAATATATAGTTTTTGCAATACGGAAATGGTAGAACTGTTGCAAGGCTTGTTGAGGAAGAAATGGATGCTAATAGAGTGAAATTAAGAAATGTGATTGAATATTCATTATGTAATAAATACTGATTTATACTGTATGGAAAACATTTTAGAGATGCTGTTTGAAAACGTGTATTTGACATACATATTTTTAAGGTTTGTATCAAAACTAAAAAAAAGACTTAGAGGTCACACACACAATATATATATATATATATATATACTGTATATATATATATATATATATACTGTATATAATATATATATAGTATATACAGTATATATATATATATATATACTGTATATGTATATATATATATATATACTGTATATATATATATATTTATATATATATATATATATATATGTATATGTGTGTGTGTATTCATATAAGCCATATATTATACTCCTCCTAATATTAATATCTTTGTGGCTGAGTTGTTAAGTCAGTGGAACCTCAGTTTCCTGGGCCCTGGTTCGACTCCCCGGCCGACCAGAAGCTATTATCTTAGAGTTGATCCCCCCTTGAGTGTTTGATCCCGAGGTAGAGAGAATCGATATATTAGCTGTATATATATATATATATATATATACATACATACATACATACATACATACACACATTATATTCTGTTCGTTTCAAATTTTTCTTTTTAGGATCTATAAAAACACTATTATTTGAACTTTTGTCTATTAAAGAGGAAATTAGAAACAGGGCTAATACTAGTTTAATTTGCTTCTCCATAACATAAAGCATAAAGAAAAACAAGGAAAAGTTTTAAATGATGAAAATGATTAAAAACTATATAAATACTTATTTAGGTAACGTAATCTATATTGGGAAGAAACCAGAGACATGAAACAGAGAGAGAGAGAGAGAGAGAGAGAGAGAGAGAGAGAGAGAGAGCTTACCTGAGGTGTATAGCCTTGCCATCTGGTATGCAATATCGAGTGGCACCGTCGTTCTTTGCCGTGTGTGTGTCTTTCGCAGACACAAAAGAAGTGAAGAAGTGAGAAGGAAAAGGAACAGTGCCACAAGATTAGTTTTTTTCTGGAAGAGATCTCTCTTTGGGAGTCTTATTTTATCTATATATTTTTTCGGTGATTATTCTTCTAATATTATTAGAGATAGAATTAGGATTTTTTTTTTTTTGGTAAAGAAGCGTCTTGAAAGACTTGTATTTGTTATAGTAGGAATTTACATTTAACTAGAGGGGCACTCAGTAGAGAGCAGACCTCCGCCGCGGAAGCTTATTTCTCAACCTTTTGCTCGACCTTGACCTTGACCTTTGGATTTTCATACACTCAAATATGAACCAAGTTTGAAGTCTTTGTGAAAACGATGTCCAGACTTGTGGCTGATTACGTGAATTGGACATTTTGCTTAGCCTTGACCTTGACCATCCAACATTCAATCGGTAACAGCGTTTTACATAACAGTTAATCCCTGCAAGTTTCATTACTCTACGATTCAACTTGTGGTCAAGATGATGTTCACAAACAAACACACACACAAATTACAAACACAAACAGGAGGTGAAACATAACATCCTTCCAACTTTTTGGGCGGAAGTGGTTAAAGCCTATTTCCCCAATTGTTAGTTGTTACTGACTTTACAAGTTAATGATGTGAAATGAAGGTGACAGGGTTAATGAAAGATATTTAACTTGAAGATTTTTGTTGTGTAATTATTTATTTATATTTCATATCAGCAATTTTATGACCCAAGTAGAAAGTGATACTCATTTACAGCTGAGTGGACTTGTAAATGACTAGTCAGGAGCGATCCCTGGACCTCGGAAATGCGAACCCACGGCCGCACCACTCAATTACATGGAACACTCATATGTGTTCAAACTTTCAAATAGTTGCCGATTATTATTTCCGCGTAATTTAACCATTGTTATTTATGGAAATTAAAGGTCCTGTATGAAGAATCTTAACAAGGCTCCATGTATTTAGCTTTCAAAATGGTTGCTGATTATTTTTTTTATTACGCAATTTAACTATTGTTAGTTATGAAAGTAAAACGTCGTATATAAGGAATTCTAACAAGGCTCCTTGGTTGCCGATTATTTTTTGTTCATGCAATTTAACCCGTGTTGTTATGGAAGTAAAAGATTTTGTATGAAGAATGTTAACAAAGCTCCATGTACAGTGTATTCAATTTTCAAATTGGTTGCTGATTATTTTGTTACGCAATTTAACTATTGTTAGTTATGGAAGTAAAAGATTGTGTATGAAGAATGTAAAAAAAAGTTATTTCATGTAATTAATGCTGTGCTTAAAACTTAAATAAACAATGTTAAAATGTAATTTATGAAATTAATGCTGTGCTTGAAACTTGATGTAGAATGTAAAATAAGAGTATTCCATTAAGTTAATGCTGTGCTTGAAACTTAAATGAAGAATGTTAAAAAAGAGTATTTCATTAAGTTGATGCTGTGCTTGAAACTATAAAAAAAATGTTACAAAGGTATTCTTGAAGTTAATGCTGTGCTTGAAACTTGAATGAAGAATGTTAAAAAAAGGTATTTCATGTAGTTAATGCTGTGCTTGAAACTGGAATAAAAAATGTTACAAAGGTATTCTTGAAGTTAATGCTGTGCTTGAAACTTAAATGTAGAATGTTGAAAAAAGAGTATTCCATTAAGTTAATGCTGTACTTGAAACTTAAATGAAGAAAGTTGAAAAAAAAGAGTATTTCATTAATTAATGCTGTGCTTGAAACTGGAATAAAAAATATGTTACAAGGGTATTCTTGAAGTTAATACTGTGCTTGAAACTTAAATGAAGAATGTTAAAAAAAGGTATTTCATGTAGTTAATGCTGCTCTTGAAACTTAGTTGAAATGTTAAATAGGTATTTTTATGAAGTTAATACTCTACTTGAAACTAGATGAAGAATATTGAATAGGTATTTTATGAAGTTAATACTCTACTTGAAACTTAGAATGAAGAATATTAGATAGGTATTTTATGAAGTTAATACTCTTCTTGAAACTTAGATGAAGAATATTAAACAGGTATTTTATGAATTTAATACTCTACTTGAAACTTAGATGAAGAATATTAGATAGGTATTTTATGAAGTTAATACTCTACTTGAAACTTGCAGAAGCATAATGTTATGGTAAATTGAAATGGCACTTGTGCAATGCTAGACACATGCAAAAATATTAACTCGTACCCACAATGTACCACATGAATCTAAGGAAACTGTTTGCATTTTCATCCCTCTTGATGTTTATATTTATCCCGAGCTTCTTTGTGCTAGCAATGACGTAAGATGTTGGGTACGGAGTGTAAATGAATGGCAAGGAAATAGACTTTACGATTGAGGAAAATGAAAGCAAAATGAGTAATTGATTAAGTAGGATGTGGTATTGAATGAAAAGGAAATATAAGTTATTGAATGAGATAAAAACAGATTGATCTGATTTTGAATATTAGTGCTGCCCTAAAATAGAGATGGATATGTTTTTTTTTTAGAAAATTACGGCGAATGATAGAGAAAAATAACGTTAATAACTGACAATAACGTTATGTTCATGGCTTCAGTTAAATATTTTTATTTTATTTTTATTATTGTTGTTATTATTTATTACGTTTTCTTCACGTTTTTGCTACATTCTTCGCCACTGATAATTGGCAAAATAAATGTATTTCCACAGAGAGAGAGAGAGAGAGAGAGAGAGAGAGAGAGAGAGAGAGAGAGAGATAAACCAATTGGAAGAGATTTATTACGTTAATTTGTCAGATATTGAATTACCACTTTTATTGGAGAAAAGTCAAGCTTAATAGAAATTTTATTGTAGTATCTAATTCTTGTTTGATTCTTAATGTTTTTTTTATTGTTTTTTTTTTTTTATTAACATACGAATTCATTATTTAAATCATTATTTTACCATTTGCTGTAAATAATTTCGAAACGCTTAAAGAATGATAATTTAATTTTCCTTATTTCACAAACTGTCACAGGCTTGTTTACCCTCAATATTTTATATTCTATATTATATTTTTATATTTTATATTTCATTCTATATTTTATATTCTTTCTGAGATTTATTGCCCTTTCATCCTGAAGCCCTTTTCCTTTCACACAAATTATTCTTCCACCCTGAAAGGTTATTTTTCTCCCCGAAGGTTTCTTTCGAAATGTTTTATTTTTCATTACATTTCCTCATGAAATCATTTAATAAATTCCAAACTTGTTCACTTTTTTTTTTTTTTTTGTCATTTATCCCCCTTTTTATTCTCCAGTTTTTGAAAATTAATTATTAGGGCAGGGAGAATTATTTGCCATGAAAGCTAATTTACGAGAATTTTGAAAAAGGTTTAAAGTTTTATTTCAGTAGAAATTATAAAAAATTGAGAAAGAAGCACAAGTTGTTGAAAGGAAATATTTATTTTCGTGATGTTTTTTTTCTAACTTCAAAATACTTTCCTGGCCTTCTCATTTTAATCTTTCTCCTCTCATAAATCACTTCCCCAACCCCAAATATTTTCTTCATTTCAATGATGTAAAAGAGGGAAAATATATCTACTTTTTAATAAACCCTTAATTGTATTAGCAAATTTTAGTCCAGTTTTTTTTATCAGCTTTTGATTCCTTTACATATAATTCAATTTCACAAAATTACGCGCTTACCTATATCATCATGGTTCCCACACGTTAGTTTGCCTTTTTTCAATTAATTCTTTGGTTCGATCGCATTATTTTGTTTCCAGCCGAGAATTACCCTTTCAATAACCATGTTTCTTACTCAAGAGTTTATTTTCCATTTCCTGCATAATTTTTTTTTTCTTTTTTTTTTAGTTTCGTATATTTCCCTCTCCTCCCCAAAAACATTTTTCTCATTATTATTATCATTATTACTTGCTAAGCTACAACCCTAGGTGGAAAAGCAGGATGCTTAAGCCCAAGTGCTCCAACAGGGAAAATAGCCAGTCAGGAAAGGAAATAGGGAAATAAAATACAAGAGAAGAACAATAATGACATTAAATCAATCTTTCATATATAAACTAAAAACTTCAAAATAACAAGAGGAAGAGAAACAAGATAGTTGTAGGTTTACTTTTTATTTCAGATTAATTTTTTTTCCTTAACAAATTATTCCTCCTAACTATCACTTTTATTTCCCTTGCAACAGATGCTTTTAAGACTTCGTCTGCCTTTCGCTTGAATCATCTAATGAACTCAAAGAGAGACGGAGCCTCGTTTTCTACCTATTGCGTGAGAGTAAAAATTCAACCTTTTACAAGACTTCTTCAGCCTCCATCCCTCCCCCCCCCTCTCTCTCTCTCCTCTCTCTCTCATCTCTCTCTCTCTCTCTCTGAGCAAGGCACAGTGAACTTTATTTCGGTCTCTTCACCAACTAAGCAAGGCACAGTGAACACTCCCCCCCCCTCTCTCTCTCTCTCTCTCTCTCTCTAGCCTCTAAGCAAGGCACAGTTAACTTTATCTCGCTCTCTTCACCCTCTAAGCAAGGCACAGTTAACTTTATCTCGCTCTCTTCACCCTCTAAGCAAGGCACAATGAATCTCTCTCTCTCTCTCTCTCTCTCTCTCTCTCTCTCTCTCCATAGACTGTAAATAAGGCACGGTATGTATTGGAGATAAAAGCATTAGCAATAGAGTTTTCTTTCAGGTTCTTCGTGCTGTGACCTCTGCTGCCTTAGGGACTGATTCGGTTTTTGCAATTAGTATTGATCGTGCTTCAGTAACGATGGGTCTTCCCGGTCGCGACCTTGTTTTGCTAGGATTGAATCTCTCTCTCTCTCTCTCTCTCTCTCTCTCTCTCTCTCTCTCTCAATTATATTTGTTAAAGGGTAAGAAGGGAGAGAGAGTAATGAAATTGGCTTCTTGACTTTCCATCTAAAGTCGATCTGATGATCATCATGTGAGAATTTAAGGTTAATCTGGGAATCGGGAGAAACTGGGAATCTTGGGTATCGAGAGACTGGAATTTTGGGAATCGGGAGAGACTGGGAATCTTGGGAATTGGAGAAACTGGGAGTCTTGGGAATCGAGAGACTGGAATCTTGGGAATCGGGAGAAGCTGGGAATCGAGAGACTGGAATCTTGGGAATCGAGAGAGTTTGGAGTCTTGGGAATCGAGAGAGACTGGGAATCTCGGGAATCGAGAGAGACTGGGAATCTTGGGATCGAGAGAATCTTAACAGATATATTTTCACTCTGTGTATGTTTTCAGCGATGGATTTTATTTTCCTGAATATTTTTATCATGTTGGAAGTTTTTTCTGTCTATTGATAAAGTGTGGATATTTATCCCTTTGTTTTATCAGATAAAATTATAGTGCTGAGGATAAGTGACATTATTATTATTATTATTATTATTATTATTGTTGTTGTTGTGGTTGTTATTATTATTATTTTATGATTATTATTATTATTATTATTATTATTATTGTTATTATTATTGCTATCATTATTGCTATCATTATATTTATCATTAATATTATCATTAGTATTATTATTATTATTATTGCAACATTATTGTTATTATTATTAATATTATCATTATTATTATTATTATTATTATTATTATTATTATTATTATTATTATGTTTTCTTCTCTTTATTACCAATATAAAAATTAAACATCTTTCACAGAACGAGCGTTTGTTAAATAGTGAGTCATTCAGGATTGCTTCACTCTTGATGAGAATGGAATGAATGAGTTACAAGCGCACTTGTAGTTAGAGCCTTACACAATTCCAAGAGATTTACTGCGTAATTGCCTCCAACTGCTTTCCTGTCGGAGTTATGCCGTCCATCATGTAGATCGTTGAGTGAGGGTTATGGGGACTAGAAGCCGTGTTTAATACGCGTTGGAAGTGGCAGGGCTCGCGTGACGTCATGTAGAAAACGTCTAGATAGTGCATGATCTAAATATAACATATGTCTGTATGTATGACTGTATGTATATATATATATATATATAGATAGATATATATATATAGATAGATATATATATAGATAGATATATATATATATATATATATATAAATATATATATATATATATATATGTATATATATATATAAATAATATATATATATATATATATATATATAGATAATATATATATATAAATTATATATATATATATATTTATATATATATATATATATATTTATATATATATATTTATATATATATATATATATATATATAAATATAAATAATATATATATAAATTATATATATATATATATATTATACATATATACATATATATATATAATGTGTGTGCATAGACTGGCATCTAAAGACCACGAACAGACGGGAGTGGAAGAACATGACTGAGGACTTTGTCCTGATGTTGAATAGCAACGGCAAGTTTTTCCCAATATAGTTTTTATAAAACTATTACTGGTTTGTAAGATTTTCCTGAAATCACTCTCATTTTGTATTCTTGAATATTACAAATTCTTTTATTTTATTCATATAATAAGAGTGTGAGAATTTTCACTGCGATCTCGGGATATGATAATTATCATTATTACTTGCTAAGCCACAACCCTAGTTGGAAAAGCAGGATGCTATAAGCCAAGGGGCCCCAACAGGGAAAATGGCCCAGTGAGGGAAAGGAAACAGGAATAATAAAATATTCTAAGAACAGTAACAACATTAAAATAGATATTTCCCATATAAACTATAAAAACTGGACAAAACAAGAGAAAAGAGAAATAAGATAGAATAGTGTGCCCGAGTGTACCCTCAAGCAAGTTCTTTCCTTCTGACGCAAGCTTCATTGAGTGGTACAATTTCTCGTTACAATTATTTAAAAAAAAAGACTGATTATATTTGGGTAAGTCGCTTAGCATTTATCATTTTATGGCAACTTCTGTTTTATTTATTATTCTTAGCGAGTTTTGGCTTTTGTTTTCACTGGCACAATTAAAGGAACTTTGCCTTTTCAATTTTTATAAATGCCTTTGATTTGCTATGCTTTAGCTAACCATCATCATAATCATCTCTCACGCCTATTGACGCTAAGGGCCTCGGTTAGATTTCGCTAGTCGTCTCTTTATCTTCAGCTTTTAATTCAATACTTCTCCATTCATCATATCTTCACGTTTTTTAATCCTCAGCCATTTAGGCCTGGGTATTCCAAATCTTCTAGCTAATAGTTAGAAATCATTTAGGAAGGCTTGCTTAAAATGAGGGTGATTCGTAATGTTTATATTTAGAGGTTTTAGCCTATTGGAAATTATAGTGTCTTTGTATTGATAAACATTTCAATTCCTTACATTGATGAATATTTCTTGTGCACGTTAATAAAGATCTCGTGTTTAGCATCAAAGTAACTTCATAGATTCTAGCATTGCTAGACGAAATGCAATTTTCTTTTTTCTTGTCGTAAATAAACAGCGTTTGAGACATGTTCAGAATTACATATGTTTGTTTTTTTATACGAATGGTAGGTACTTTAATCAAATAATCTTTTAATAATTAGATGACAGGAAAAGGTGGAGCTTAACCACCTAAGAAGCTCTACAAATTTTTGTCTCTTAGAGAATATCATTTCATAAGTCAGCCCCCCCCCCCAAAAAAAAAAAAAAAAAAAAAAAAAAAAAAAAACAAGCTGGGAAAGAAATCTAAAGCTTTTTATTAAAATAAATGAAATTGTTGACTGGCGGTAATTACGATTTTGTCTTTTTCAATTAGTCCTTATATAGTTTTATGATAACCTTCATTATTGCGACTCCATTTTTTAATTTTAATCAACAGTTGGTTCTTTCGTTGTTATACATTGGTCTATTTCATAATGATTTTTAGCTAAAATATCAAATTGGTGACGAAGATACAAACTGTAGTTTACTTAGGTAAACTAGAGGGGCACTAAGTAGAGCGCAGACCTCCGCTGCGGCAGCTTATTTGTCGACCTTTTCCTCGACCTTGACCATTGACCTTAACGTGTATGACTTGGCATGGATTTTTATACGCTCAAATACGAAACCAAGTTTGAAGTCTCTGTGACAACGTTGTCCGAATGGCTGATTACGTGCATTGGACATTTTGCTTGATCGTGGCCTTGACCTTTGATCTTGACCTTCCAAACTAATCCTTTCCAGCTTTTTACACAAACAGTTAATCCCTGCAAGTTTCATTACTCTATGATTAAGATTGTAGCCAGGAAGCTGTTCACAAACACACACACAAACACTCAAACAGGGGGTAAAACATAACCTCCTTCCAACTTCGTTGGCGGAGGTAAAGAGAGAAACAGATAGTACTCAAAGGGACTCGAAAACAATTAATTTTTTCCTGGCTTTCCCTTTGCGGGAATAAAGAATCGGCTTTGACCATTGCTGTCCGTAGGGTGACATTGCCATAAGAGCTCTTGAGTGACACTTGTCAGCTCGCCTGGTCAGGTTATTCATCTATTCTAATGTCAAAAGGGATATATTCATTTATAAGGCTTGGGAGTTAATTCAACTTTATTTTTTTCATTCATATGAGGAACGACGATGCATATATAAATGTTTTTGTCTTCATTTGAATGATAAAATTGATGATAAGGAATGCAATTGATAACGAAAATTTTGATTTGGAGAATATTAAGTAGAGTATTGTTAAGCAATGGTTGAATAGAGCGGGAAATTTTGTTGAAAGACATGAGATATTGGTGAAATAGTAACACCTTGCAATGATTGTACCCACGTTCATTAATGTTATGTTAGGAGAGAGAGAGAGAGAGAGAGAGAGAGAGAGAGAGAGAGAAATTGTGTGCTCTTGTTCATTACTGTTATTTTACGAGAGAGAGAGAGAGAGAGAGAGAGAGAGAGAGAGAGTAACACCTTCCACAGACTACCCACGTCCATCATTGTTACTTTGGAGAGAGAGAGAGAGAGAGAGAGAGAGAGAGAGAGAGTAACACCTTCCACAGACTACCCACGTCCATCATTGTTACTTTGGAGAGAGAGAGAGAGAGAGAGAGAGAGAGAGAGAGAGAATATCTTGCATAGATTATGCTATCTTTCTTTACTGCTATTTTAAGAAAAAGAGAGAATAAGTAACACCTTGCATAGACTTTACCCACGTCCATTACTGTTATTTCAGTGGGGAGAGAGAGAGAGAGAGAGAGAGAGAGAGAGAGAAGCGTGTATGTGCGTGAGTATTGGCGTGGCGTTGGATCAATAACTTGTTCTCACTGACGCTTGGAAACTTGACAACTACCCCGACCCTCTTCCTCCGACTCTCTCTCTCTCTCTCTCTCTCTCTCTCTCTCTCTCTCTCAAGTTACATTTTTCTTGCCTTATTCCCCTTTTCCCCCCAAGTCTCCCCTTGGTCTTTTTTGTCTTCTCTTAGAACCACAATTCGTTACCATGAGATTTTTTCTTGGTTTACTTCTTATCTTTGAGTTTCTGTCCATTTCTGAGAATTCCAAAATTTTATTTCGGTTTTGTCATTTTTTTTTTGTCTACACCCTTGGTGGTGTATACCACGCAGCCTGCTTAGTGTATATATATATATATATATATATATATCAGTATATTTGTTTATGGTTATTCAGGAGGCCCAAGGAAAGGCGAATGATGCGGTGTGGCTGGGATTTCGACGTGCTACTGATTAGCATTCTGTGTAGGTACAATGATCATTTGTTCATGTTATGCCACTCTCTATTAGTGTTGATATATATATATATATATATGTATATATAATATATATATATATATATGTATATATATATATATATATATATGGATATATATATGTATATATATGTGTGTGTGTGTGGGAGTACGAGTATGCAAAGCGTAATGTACTGTATATACAGTACTTAGTCTCTCTCTGTCTCTCTCTCTCTCTCTCTCTCTCTCTCTCTCTTTCAGCGTTCACGATGTCAGTTATTGCCGACATTCATTTGTTGTGTTCGTTCAAGGTATGTGGAGGTCAGTTGCTTGTGTAATGACGGGGGAAATGAGGTTTGCAGAGGAGAGACATGAGGGCCGTTCATTTCACTTAACGGAAAGGAAAGTGGAAATGAATAGGGATTGTTTTGGATGACATTCCGACTTTGGGATGTGGAGTCGGTGAGTTCTCTTAGACTTGACATAATAGAAATTTTTTTTTTATAATTATGGTAATGATAATGCAACAGGTGTAATAATTCAAATTTTGCTGACCTTATGAATTTTAATATTTTGACTTTACAAAATCTAATAGCTAATTGCAAGTATATATATATATATATATATATATATATAAAATCATCAGCTGTAACTAGTCCACTGCAAGACAAAATCCTCAGACATGTCCTGTCCTTCCACTCGTGTCTGTTCATCGGTCTTTTTATGCCAGTTTATACCCGCAAATTTTCTTAGCGTATATATGAATCCCTCTTCTAACATGTAATACATACATTATTATTATTATTATTATTATTATTATTAATTGCTAAGCTACAACCCAAGTTAGGAAAGCAGGGATGCTATAAACCCAGGGGCCCCAACATGGAAAATAGCCCAGTGAGGAAAGGAAACAAGAAAAAACAGTAACAACATTAGAGTAAATATCTCCTACATAAACTATAAACACTTTACCAAAAACAAGAGGAAGAGAAATTGGATGGAATAATGTAGCCGAGTGTACCCTCAAGCAAGAGAACTCTAACCCAAGATAGTGGAAGACCATGTTACAGAGGTTATGGCACTACTCAAGATTAGAGAACAATGGTTCTACTCTGTCCGGTACTTCAAAAGTCGAGCCATATCGTCATCCTCCTCATCAATCATAATTCACCCTTTTTTTTTTTCAAGCCAGAACATTCAGTTATCCCAATTTGGAACAATTACTGAAGTTTTAAGTCCATCTCTCTCTCTCTCTCTCTCTCTCTCTCTCTCTCTCTCTCTCTCAACATTCAGTTGTCCTAATTTTGAACAATTACTGAAGTTTTAAGTTTCTCTCTCTCTCTCTCTCTCTCTCTCTCTCTCTCAACATTCAGTTATCCTAATTTTGAACAATTACTGAAGTTTTAAGTTTCTCTCTCTCTCTCTCTCTCTCTCTCTCTCTCTCTCTCTCAACATTCAGTTATCCTAATTTGGAACAATTAATGAAGTTTTAAGTCTCTCTCTCTCTCTCTCTCTCTCTCG
>NC_090761.1:65605274-65612774 GCF_036898095.1 Palaemon carinicauda | reverse complement strand
CTGCCGAGGCTCTGAGTGATGGAGAGAGAGAGAGAGAGAGAGAGAGAGAGAGAGAAATGCTTTCTGTTCAACAAATATAAAGGAAGAAAAATGCACCATCGAGAGACGTCCAAAAAAATGTAATGGTTAATATGCGTATCTGAGAGAGAGAGAGAGAGAGGAGAGAGAGAGAGAGAGAGATGCTTCTGGTTCAACAAAAATAAAGGAAGACAAATGCACCATCGAGAGACATCATAAAAATGTAATGGTTAATATACGTATCTGAGAGAGAGAGAGAGAGAGAGAGAGAGAGAAGTGTGGTATGAAATTGCATTTATCAAAACAAAAATAATTGTAATCAGAGACTCGTAAAAAACATGATAGTAAAAATGCACTTCCAGAGAGAGAGAGAGAGAGAGAGAGAGAGAGAGAGGGGAGAGAGAGAGGAAGGGTGTTATATAAATTAAATTTCTTAGAAACACACTCCACAAACTGGTAATAATAATGATACTTGAAAATGCACGTCCTGAGAGAGAGAGAGAGAGAGAGAGAGAGAGAGAGAAGGAGAGAGTTGGTCCTCCCTCTTTGGAGTGAAAAATTGTAGGTCATGCGAGGCTTTCGAAACGCCCCTTCCTTTCCCTCATTCTTTCTTTTTTATTAGGTTTCCCCGTTTTCCCTTGTCCTTTTCATGTCGTAGTTGCTCTCTCTCTCTCTCTCTCTCTCTCTCTCTCTCTCTCAGGACGTGCATTTTCAAGTATCATTATTATTACCAGTTTGTGGAGTGTGTTTCTAAGAAATTTAATTTATATAACACCCTTCCTCTTCTCTCTCCCTCTCTCTCTCTCTCTCTCTCTCTCTCTCAGGACTTGCATTTTTAGGTATCATGTTTTTACCAATATGTGGATGATGTTTTTAAAAAATGAAATTTTTATAACACCCTCTCCTCTCTCTCTCTCTCTCTCTCTCTCTCCCCCATGACGTGCATTTTTAATAATCTGTTTGTTACCAGTATGTGGAGGGTTTTTTTTTTTTTAAATATAATCTTCATTGTAACACTCTCTCTCTCTCTCTCTCTCTCTCTCTCTCTCTCTCGAACCAAAAATGCATTTTTATGAAATGGTGTTTTGTATTTTTCAGTCTTTTATGATTGAGTGTATTGTTAAAATTCTCGATTTATGACCAAACCTTTTACATGGCAAGCGAGGAATTTCTGAGTGCTTTTGCATGAGTTCATGAGTACCGTTGAGGAGAGAGAGAGAGAGAGAGAGAGAGAGAGAGAGAGAGAGGGGGGGGGGGGGGATGTAATAAAAACTTCATTTTAAAAACAGCATCCACATTATGCTCAAAAATGAATTTCCTGAGAGAGAGAGAGAGAGAGAGAGAGAGAGAGAGAGAGAGAGGAAGGGTGTTATACAAATTAATTTTTATAAAACACACCACAAACTGGTAAAAATAATGATACTTAAACATGCACGTCTTGAGAGAGAGAGAGAGAGAGAGAGAGAGAGAGGAAGGATGTTATACAAATTAATTTTTATAAAACACACTCCACAAACTGGTAAAAATAATGATACTTAAACATGCACGTCTTGAGAGAGAGAGAGAGAGAGAGGAGAGAGAGAGAGAGGGGGGGGGAAGGATGTAATAAAAATTTCATTTTAAAAACAGCCTCCACATAATACTCAAAAATGAATTAACTGAGAGAGAGAGAGAGAGAGAGAGAGAGAGAGAGAGAGGAAGAGTCCTAATGTTTTTCTGAAAGTCTTTAGTTATTATTAAAACCCTTGATTGGAAAAGTAATTAATTGAATTCCTAATTTTTTTTTGTAATGCTTTTCACTTTTTTTGTTATTTTATGTTCAGTGAATATCAAATTCCATACAATTTATTACCTCCGCCAAGCGGCGGAGGTTATGTTTTCGGTTCGGTTTGTTTGTTTGTTTGTTTGTTTGTTTGTTTCTCTGTTTGTCTGGTCTGTCTGTGGACAACGTAGAGGCCACATTTCTACACGGAATCACTTCAAACTTGGCCAAGTAGTTCCCCAATGTGTATGGAAGAACTGATTAATTTTGGTCAAGGTCACCCCAAGGTCAAGGTCACAGGGGTCACTGGTGTCACTATGACATAAGTGGCCATATCAAGAGACAGAAATAAAGCACTGACTTTTGCATAAGCCAACAGGGAAGTCCTAGTCCAGGCGCAACCATGGGTGATGTTCAAATTTTATAAAGGTCAAAGGTCAAGGTCATATTGGTACATTATATCAATGTCATATTAAGTATCAGTGGCAAATGAACAAAGATCACTTGAAGGTCAAAAGTTCAAGCAGGTCACTTGAAGGTCAAGGTCACGTGAAGGTCAAGGTCACGTGAAGGTCAAGGTCACCTGAAGGTCAAGGTCACGTGAAGGTCAAGTACATTTGAAGATCAAGGTCACTTGAAGCCAAGGTCATGTGAAGGTCAAGGTCACGTGAAGGTCAAGGTCACTTGAAGGTCACGTGAAGGTCAAGGTCATGTGAAGGTCAAAGTCACATTAAGGTCAAGGTCACTTGAGGTAAAGGTCACGTGAAGGTCAAGGTCACTTGAAGGTCAAAAGTCCTTCAACCTCAGTGTCAGGTAACTGCCAAGGCCATTGAATGGTTAAGCTAAATTAAAGGTCAAACGTTACTTGAAAGTCGAAGTCACATCAATTCATGATTCTAGGACATATGGCGCTCTAGGTCACCTTGGCGGAGGTATGTCCTCTACGAGGACCATGTCCGCGTTCAGGACTTGCTCACTTGTTATTATTATTATTATTATTATTATTATCTTTAGTATTATTATTATTATTTTTTGTATTCTTATTATTATTATCATTAGTAGTAGTAGTAGTAATATAATTATCATTTATTGTTATTATTATATTATTATTATTATTATTATTATTATTATTATTATTATTATTGCAAGGCAAGCGGCAACTCTAGTCGTGTAGGAAAAAGGAAATAAGCCCAGAGCCCCCCCCCCCCCATGAGAAAAGCTCTCATTCGAAAAGAAACGAAGTAAAGAATAAACCATAATAGAAAAATTACAAGAAAATAAAATGAATAGAATAAAGTCTAATCTACGAAAAAAAAAAAACATCTAGTCTTTGTAACGAGAGTCCTGTAAACATGTTTAACTAACAACAAAAAACATTAGCATCAAGTTTGAACGTTTCGAAGTTCCACTAATTCAACTCTTTGATTAGGAAAATCATTATACATTTTGGTCACAGTTGGATTCAAACTTTGGAGCCCTCTGTATTATCTGAGTTTGAGTTTCTGTTTTGGATCTTGAAGCGATCTTTTTAGATTGTACATGGAAACTTTAGCTTTAGTCTTTAATCAGCTATAAGTTTTTTTTTTTTTTTTTTTTTCGACCTGTCGGTGTAATGTGGGGGAACGATTGAGAGGGAGGTAGAGAATTATTATTACTAGCTAAGCTACAACCTTAGTTGGAAAAGCAATATGCTTTAAGCCCAAGGGCTCCATCAGGGAAAAATATTCCATTGAGGGAAGGAAATAAGAAAATAGATAAACGATATAGGATGTAATGAAAATTAAAATAAAATATTTAAAAAAAACTTAACAACATTAAAACAGATATATAATTAGATGGCGAAATAATGTGAAGGGTGATATGGAGAGAAACTAAATTATAAGCCCTTGGCTTATAGCATCTTGCTTTCCAAACTAAGGTTGTAGCCTAGCAAGTAATAATAATAATAATAATAATAATAATAATAGTAATAATAATAATAATAAAACGTCACCAATAATGCCATTTGACAAACCTGTTGCCTTTGTTGAACCACTTGTCACTCGGGGACGAAAAATTATCGACTTTATCTGTTTCTCTTTTACCCTCCCGAGGGCAGGTGAGAGAGTGAGAGTTGAGAGTGAGAGGAAAGGAGAGGCGTACGTCAACAGTGCGAAGTGGAGAGGAAGGGAATTGGCCGAGTGGGAGGAAATAACTGTGTCGCAAAGATGAAAGGGAATGGTGTGATGGATTTTGTCATGAGCGAGATGACGAGCTCTTTGGGGGATTAAGAGAGTTTCTTCTGAAGTCAGGATTTAATGCATCAAATCTTTCAGGACGCAAATACAAGAAGGGTTGAGACTGCTTCCTCTGAGGCCAGGATTTAATGCGTCAAATCTTTCAGGACGCAAATACAAGAAGGGTTGAGATGGCTTCCTCTGAAGTCAGAATGTAATGTGTCAAATCTTTCAGAACACAAATACAAGAAGGGTTGAGATTACGTCCTCTGAAGTCAGAATGTAATGTGTCAAATCTTTCAGGACGCAAATACAAGAAGGGTTGAGATTGCTTCCTCTGAGGCCAGGATTTAATGCGTCAAATCTTCCAGGACGCAAATACAAGAAGGGTTGAGATTGCTTCCTCTGAAGTCAGAATATAATGTGTAAAATCTTCCAGGACGCAAATACAAGAAGGGTTGAGATTGCTTCCTCTGAGGCCAGGATTTAATGCGTCAAATCTTTCAGGACGCAAATACAAGAAGGGTTGAGACTGCTTCCTCTGAGGCCAGGATTTAATGCGTCAAATCTTTCAGGACGCAAATACAAGAAAGGTTGAGACTGCTTCCTCTGAGGCCAGGATTTAATGCGTCAAATCTTTCAGGACGCAAATACAAGAAGGGTTGAGACTGCTTCCTCTGAGGCCAGGATTTAATGCGTCAAATCTTTCAGGACGCAAATACAAGAAGGGTTGAGACTGCTTCCTCTGAAGTCAGGATTTAATGCGTCAAATCTTTCAGGACGCAAATACAAGAAGGGTTGAGATTGTTTCCTTTGAAGTCAGGATTTAATGCGTCAAATCTTTCAGGACGCAAATACAAGAAGGGTTGAGACTGCTTCCTTTGAGGCCAGGATTTAATGCGTCAAATCTTCCAGGACGGAAATACAAGAAGGGTTGAGATTGTTTCCTTTGAAGTCAGGATTTAATGCGTCAAATCTTTCAGGACGCAAATACAAGAAGGGTTGAGACTGCTTCCTCTGAGGCCAGGATTTAATGCGTCAAATCTTCCAGGACGGAAATACAAGAAGGGTTGAGATTGTTTCCTTTGAAGTCAGGATTTAATGCGTCAAATCTTTCAGGACGCAAATACAAGAAGGGTTGAGACTGCTTCCTCTGAGGCCAGGATTTAATGCGTCAAATCTTCCAGGACGGAAATACAAGAAGGGTTGAGATTGTTTCCTTTGAAGTCAGGATTTAATGCGTCAAATCTTTCAGGACGCAAATACAAGAAGGGTTGAGACTGCTTCCTCTGAGGCCAGGATTTAATGCGTCAAATCTTTCAGTAATCAAAATACAGTGTTGGGATAAGATATTCGATACATACTGTACACTGTTAAACATTTGCATTAAAAAAAAAAGGTAAATGCCTGGCAAGATTTATTCCCGGATTTTTACCGTTTTAAAAACGGATATATTGACGTAAAGGAGTGTTATTACGGTTAAAACCCCGTAAAAGATAATAACAAATAAAGGTAAAAATACGGTTGCATATATTTTACCTAATTACAGTTGAGAACAGTATATTTTTTACGGAGAATTTCCGATTAAAATTACGGTTTACTTGTAACAGTGTACTTTAAGAAACTTAGTTTTTTCCTCAAGATGATGAATGCTTTTTCATGATTGAGAACTTTTTTTTTTTTTTTGAAGAGGAGCAGCATAAGTAATAAGACAGGCTCCTCTAATATTATGGATTTGAAATGTTCTTGTAAAAATATATATATCGAATGGGTCAAGTTGGGGTCCTTTTATGCGACTAAAATGCTTCCCTTAAATAGTTATTATTAGCATTATGCGTTTTAATAAATCTAAGGTATTTGACTCCATGGTTTATTTTATAGATTCAAGTGGTTATCATTTAATTTTTGTTAATGATTATAATAACCTCCGCCAACGAAGTCGGGAGGAGGTTATGTTTTTCGCTCATGTTTCTTTGTTTGTCCGTTTGTATGTTTGTTTGTGAACAACTTCCTGGCCACAATTTTACTCATAGAGTAGTGTAACTTTCAGGGATTAATTATGTTGTGACGTGGAATTTATTCAATTATGAAAGTCCTAGGTCAAAGGTCAAGGTCAAGGTCTAGAAAAGGTCCACCGAATTAATCCTAACCTCAACCCCAAGTTCGCACATGGTTGTCATAGATTTCAAATCCGCCTACGGTCTAAATTGATTTTGGGAAAGGCAAGCTAGTTTCGAGAAATAAGCTGCCACGGCGGAGGTCTGCACTCTGCGTGCTTTTCTAGTTATTCTGGTGATTATCATTTACTCAAGTGAAATTAAACATCAGTATTATGACATTCAATAAATATTATATTTCAGACATTGAAGCGATGACTCGTCTTTTTTTTGGATGAAATTCCTTTAGAGGAGTTCCAAGCGTTTCTGACCTTTTCAAGTCGACATTTCTTAAGCCCATATATAATTCGGAGCGAAGCGTGCTAGGGATTTTGCCTTCTGAGGCAACAGTTATATCGTCTATAGAGTAGATCATCATTGTGATCATTATTATTATCATTATTATCATCATCTACATCTTCATTATTATCATCATCATTATCCTTATTATCATCATCATCATCCTGGTTAAATTGTTTTATCAGTCCTTGGAATTTTGGATTCTCAGGCAATAGTTATATCATCGATTGAATAGAGTCATCATCATCATCATCATTATTATTATCATTATTATCATCATGATCATCATGATGATCATCATCATCCTAGTTAAATTTTTTATCCGTCAGGATTTTATATTCTCAGGCAATAGTTATATCGATTGAATAGATAGTCATCATCAGTATCATTATCATTATCATTATCATCTTCTTGGTTTAATTTTTGCTGCTCTCTACTTTGGATTCAGTAGTTGTGGTTTTCTTGAACAGCTGTCAATTCTTTTGAGAATTTCAACTACATTTAGTGGAAGCCCTTGAATGCCTGAACATATTAAAGGGATATTTTCTAGTTTCCTTTCCTCACTGGGCTATTTTTTCCTGTTGGCGACTGTGGCTTACATCATCTTGCTTTTCCAACTACCTTGTAACAACAGCAACAACAACAATGATAATGATAACATAAATAATAATAATTATAATAATAATAATACTAACAAAAGCAACAATAATCATAATAATAAAGCTGAACGTGTGAACAGTGATGACATTTTTGCATTTAAAATGACGATATTCGAATTTGCATATTGTCAGAGCAAAATAGTTTTGAGAGAAAGAAGCATATTTTTTCTTAACTAATATTAAGAGCATAGTTGAATGGGTCCGCATTTATGTCTTTTCAAACTCCGAGCTAAAAAGAGACATATTTCTGAGAAATAGATTTGCTTTTTCTTTTAATACTGACCTTGTCGATCGATTTGCATATGAATCATATTATGTGACTCCCATTATATATGCTATATTTCTACAAATTTATTTTATTTGGGGCTTTTAACTATGTCTTTAAATGT
>NC_090761.1:65585274-65600274 GCF_036898095.1 Palaemon carinicauda | reverse complement strand
TTTTTTTTCATTACATTTTATTCATTAATATGAAGACAAACGAATTGAATGTTTTAAATATTTTATTCATTAATATGAAGGCAAACGAATTGAATGTTTTAAATATTTTATTCATTAATATGAAGGCAAACTAAATTAATGTTTTTCATTAACTTATTCCCATAGTTTCTTTAGACTTAAAGTAAATATATGCTATATATCATTTTGAATTAGAACAAAACCTCAATTTTAGAAAATAGAATTTCTAGATGAAAATTGTTTGTCCTGTGAAATATTTATAGCATTCTGTAATCCTAAGTTTGACTTGAATTAATATATTTTATTCATAATTGGATGGAGTTATTGTAATTGATAAGTAATTTTCCGACAAATTACTTTGATTTTGCATGGATTATATGTCATAATATTGAATAAGTCTTGCTGCAATTGTTGAGGAAAAACTGAGGGATCACATATGATATATTTCAAAGCATACTTGGGTAGTGCCATAGCCTCTGTGCCTTGGCCTTTCGCTGTATTGGTATAGAGTTCTCTTACTTGTCGGTACATTCGGGCACGCTGTTCTATCTTATTTCTCTTTCTCTTGTTTTTTTTAAGTTTTATACACACACACACACACACACACACACATATATATATATATACATATATATATATATTTATATATATATACATATATATATATATATATATATATATATATATATATACATATATATATATATACATATATATGTGTGTATACATGTATATATATATATATATTTATATATATATTATATATTATATATATATATATATATATATATATATATATATGTGTGTGTGTGTGTGTGTGTGTGTGAAAGGCCTAATTTGATGATGTAACTGTTCCAAAAATATTTTATTTTTATGGTTTATTACTTCTCGTGTAGTTTATTTCCTTATTTCCTTTCCTTACTGGGCTATTTTTCCCTGTTGGAGATCTTGGGCTTATAGCATCCTGCTTTCCCAACCATGGTTGTAGCTTAGCTTGTAATACAGTTAATTCTAATAGTCAGGCCTTCTCCATCATGACGCTCAATACTACACAGTATTCTAGAAGTTTTATTCTAGCTATGACCAAGTTGTGGAATGATCTTCCTAATCGGATAGCTGAATCGATTGAACTTCAATAGTTCAAACTTGCAGCAAATGTTTTTATGTTGAACAGGCTGACATAAGTATTTTTATATTTTATATATGAAATATTTGTTTTGATGTTGTTACTGTTTTTAAAATAGTTCGTTTTAATTGTTAATTATTTTTTCAGATCGTTTATTTATTTCCTTATTCCCTTTCCTCAATGGGCTATTTTCCACGTTGGAGCCCTTGGGCTTATAGCATCCTGCTTTCCCAACTAGGGTTGTCGCTTAGCTTTTAATAATAGTAATACAGGAAATCTGACTTAAGCGAACACTCAACTTGTAATTATTACGAACTTTGATTGACTTTTTCGTGAATAATGAAATCCTACGTACATTGCAAAAGTAATTAGAAAAATCGGTTTTATAATTTGCATAATTATCATTTTTTCTCTCTCTCAAAAACGTCTGAAGGAAGGATCAGACTTCCCATTAGCGCTCTCGTAGATCTTAATTGCAGTCATTATCACAAGTCCTTTTAGGTAGCGGACGAGCTAACAGGAAAAGATTTTCTCCACGTTTTTACTTTTTTTTTTTTTATGTGATGCCTACGTTTGTATATTAAAGTGAGCCAGTAATTTTTCCGTAGTTAGATTACACTCGAAGAAACCCAGGATTTCCTTTAAACATATTTTTTTTTAATACTCGTGTTCTTTTGCTATTTTTTTTTTTATTAATTTTTTATTTTTTGCTGT
Source organism: Palaemon carinicauda (assembly GCF_036898095.1). Taxonomy (NCBI): domain Eukaryota; kingdom Metazoa; phylum Arthropoda; class Malacostraca; order Decapoda; family Palaemonidae; genus Palaemon; species Palaemon carinicauda. The sequence goes on along the minus strand of NC_090761.1, from coordinate 65,598,416 downwards.
AGAGAAGCAATAAAAGCTGTTGCTTATAGAAAAAAAGTATTTTATTTTTTTGCAGAATCAATTTAAATTTTACGATATTTATTAATATTTGTGTCCATATGCTAATTTTTCGTATTTATTCTATTTTGCTGTTGACAAGAAATAAAAGCAGTAGTTTAAAGAAAAAGGTTATTTTTTTTTTCATAGAATCTATTTTAATTTTACGAATTTTTTTTCTAATTTGTCGTATTTATTTTTATTTTATTTTGCTGTAGAAATGCAATGATAAGTATAGTTAATTTTTTTTCTATTTCTGTAGAATCAGAAATTTTTACTAGCTAATAGAAGAATGAGTGTGTTTGCTGATTTTTCGGATTTTTATATTCTATATTTAAAAACAATAAAAAGAATAGTTAGATATATAAAGCTTACTTTTTCCTGTTGAATCTGAAATTCTTATTAGCCAGCATAAGCGTGAATATAATGTTAAATGCCACGGGAATTTGAAGAAATATTTTAAGATCGGGGGACCGCTTCCAACGCCTTTAAATTTTTGTCGGGAATTTTTATGTGAAATACACAGGCGGTTTTCATTCATATCTGATTTTCATAATTTATGCACCAGTCTCGGCGAAACCCGAGTCGTGGAAGCCACCAGACGCCTTTATTATACAGTGGAAAATAATATTCTGCAGTTGAAGATGTAGCGCGGAATTTTTTTTATCTGAAACTTTTAGAACATTTTTCCTGTGTTAGCGAAATATTATACTGTATGTATCTGACACTTTTAAAGCATATTATGCGTAAGTTAATTATTTATTTGTCTATCTTACACTTTCAGAGCAGTTTTATTTATTTTTTTTTTTTTTTTTTGCGTTAGTGAATTATTTTTGTTGACGTTTCTTCTGCATTTGGCATTTCTTTTTCACGCTGAGTATTTTGAATTGTATAAGGTGGTTTATTTAATCCTATACAGTATATAGATTGGGGGGAAGATGTATAAAGATATTTTGGTTCAGGTTAGATAAATTGATTGTACTGCAGTTGAAGATGTAAGGCAGTTTTTGTGCGTTAGTGAAGCATCTTTCTGCACCAAGCTTTTTCTTCACGCTGAGTATTGGAATTTTATAAGGGGCATATTATTTATATAAAGATGCGAGAGGTAGATGTAGAAAAGATTTTGTTCAGATTAAGTAGATTGATTGGTCTCCACTAAAAATCTGTTGTAAAAAAAACTTAAAAATCCTGGAATAAATGTTGCCAGGCATTTACCGTTTCAAAAACGGATATCTTGACGTTTAGGAGTGATATTACCGTCACTAACCCGTAAAAGATAACTAAGTAGGGTAAAAATTACGGTCGCCTGTATTTGACTGAAATACGGCTGAGAACAGTATATTTTTAGTTTTTTTGAACAGTGTGCCTTTTTATTAGTTCTTTGCAGAAATAGAGACGAAGAAACACACACTCTAGGTTTATAAAGTTGTCAATACTTTGCCTGGGGGAATTTATTGTTACAAAAATGTTTATTGTGATTTATATAATACTTTACCCCATGAAGGATTCAGGTCAGAAATTTTTCTTATGCTCTATTATTTGTGGTTTCATAACACTTTGGGTATATTACAAATGTCAAAATACTTTGGATATAGTGAATATATTTCTTAAACATTCTATATTTAACATCAGTTAGCCTTATCGTAGGTGAGATGACTGTGGGACAAGAAGCCTGCGTTCACTTTCCAACTAATTGTAGAGTTGAAGGGGTAAAGCCCCTAAGTGAAACTTTAAATGCCACATCAGCATGTCGTTGATTGGCGTATAACAAGATATACTATGCCATTTACCTCTGCCTTGCGTGCACTTTGCTCAATGCGTTTGGTTCGTAATACTTTTACCCCTCCTTGATACTGTCTCAAACTTGGTGATCTTTCCCTTTTTTTTTTTAATTATTATATTCACCAAAACTTCATTACAGTATATTCTATTTCAATGTTTGGTGTATACATGCATTTCTGATTCCTTGCCTCCCTTTCTTGATGTTAATACACAGAACCATCTCAACAGTTTCTATTATATTCCCAGCAAAGAACCCTACTTCACTTCCATAAAGGAGATTAGACTCATCAAACCCAGCATACATGCCAACCTCTATTGCCTTAGGTACTTTAATATTCCTAAGACTAGTGCAGTTGTAACATGTTCGCTTAGCATTCGCATGGCAGCAGATAGATCCCTGCTCTTGACCGTGAGTTTAAGCTGTTTACTGGGGAGACCACTGCTGTGGTTGAAACTGAAACCAGACACCTTTAACTTTAACCTTTACACAGATATCCAAATTGTCTTTATGAATTACTGACTTTCAAGAGATAGTATCATCTTGAATGGTACTTCTAATTATCGCTCTCACTCTCTTTCACCAGTCTCTGTAACTTCTTTCCATAGTTACTTGTATACAGAGTATCGTCAAGGAGCACCACTTTCAATCTATTCTTTTGTTTAATTTTTCGTCTCATGAAATCTCATTCATATTTTTTGCATATTTCAATTTTTTTATTATTTTTTATCATCTCCTCTGTACCGACTTTAACCCCGTTCAGGAGTTTTAATCACACAAGTATGTAAGATAATTGCGTATAAGATGTACTTTAATACCAAACATGCCATTGTTATTTACGTAATTGCACTCCCCTTGGACGTGTAATATCTGATGAAATTGTCCTTACTGTGCACATCAATCATTTTTTCGATCTCAAATCACTTTTGCAGTAAATTTGACGCTGCCCAATCTACGCAGTACAGTATTTTGTTCTATTTGTAGAATGGGGTTGCGTATAAAGTTACTGTATTTGTTAAAAATAAATTGATCACTTTATCACTTTACTATCACAGCGCGTAGTTATTTATAAAGTGGCTTTATCCAAATCTCTCTCTCTCTCTCTCTCTCTCTCTCTCTCTCTCTCTCTCTCTCTCTCTCTCCCCCCTATCACTTTAGCATTCAATAACAGCACATAGTTATTTTTAAAGTGGCTTTATCCAAATCCCCCCCCTCCCTCTCTCCTCTCTCTCTCTCTCCTCTCTCTCTCTCTCTCTCTCTCTCTCTCTCTCTCTCTCTCTCTCTCTCTCTCTCTCCTATCACTTTAGCATTTAATAACAGCACATAGTTATTTTTAAAGTGGCTTTATCCAAATCCCCCCCCCCTCTCTCTCTCTCTCTCTCTCTCTCTCTCTCTCTCTCTCTCTCTCTCTCTCTCTCTCTCTCTCCTCTCTCTCTCATACACTTTACTATCACTTTAGCATCCAATAACAACACGTAGCTATTTATACGGTGGCATTATTCTCTCTCTCTCTCTCTCTCTCTCTCTCTCTCTCTCCTCTCTCTCTCTCTCTCTCTCTCTCTCTCTCTCTCTCTCCATAACATCCTGCTTTTATTACTCATTAGCGTAAAGTGTTGATAATTACTATTGGCTTCGGGAAATTATGCCTGGCTAAGAGAACCGTCAGCTCCGAATGATGGAGTCTGTTAATCAACAACACGAAGATGATAATGAAACCGAATTGCCTTTGTAAAAGGACATTTCGAATGTTGAATGGGGGATCAGCATTCAACATTAAAGCGTCGGACGGGCGAGTACATGCTTTTATATCTGTACATAGGATTGATATATATTTTTTGTTTTTAGGTTATGTTTGGGTGGGTAAAATGAAAGGATTTTTATAAGCGTTTGTCATTGCTTCATATGTTTTTATTTATTCATTTATTTATGTTGTTAGGTTATGGTGGGTGGGTAAAATGAAAGGATTTTTGTGAGCTTTTTTCATTGCCTTATATGTTTATATATATATATATATATATATATATATATATATATATATATATATATATATATATATATATACACACATATGTGTGTGTGTATTTTATATATATATATATATATATATATATATATATATATATACTGTATATATATATATATATATATATATATATATATATATATATATATATATATATATATATATATATATATTGTAGGCTATGTTTTGGGTGGGTAACGATGAAAGGATTTTTATAAGCGTTTTTCATTGCTTAATATGTTTTTATTTATTTATTTATTTTTTGTCAGGTTATGGCGGGTTAATAAAATGAAAGGGTTTCTATGAGCATTTTTCATTGCTTTATATATATATATATATATATATATATATATATATATATATATATATATATATATATATATATATATTATATATATTATTATATATATATATATATATATATATATATATATATATATATATATATATTCTTTTTTATTGTAGGCTATGTTTTGAGTGGGCAAAAATGAAAAGTTTTTATAAGCGTTTTTTATCGCGTAATATGTTTGGGTTTTATTTAGGTTTAGTTTGAATTAATGCTTTGCTTCTTTGCCTGAAGATTTTGTTGCCCACCCTCCCTATTTTTAATAAGAATTCAGTACTGAACTTAATTGTACTTTGTTCACCAAATTAACAAACCTTCCGTTATTTATAAATGAATGTTCTTTCGGCAAAGCAAGAAGGTAGAAAATATAAATAACTCCAATTTGTATTAGTTGGGGAAAAATACAAATTATCTAAGAATTTGTCATACTTGTGTGAACTTCTGAAGTATCGGGTAGTACCTGCGTAGAAAATGTCCTTCGATTCAATACTTACTTTTGCACATATGTTTTATAATAATTCTTGCATGTAAACTGTTATATCGACCGCTATCATTGACACTCAATTGTTGAAATTTAGGGAATGGGCTATCACATCTAGCACTTTTCTTTTATTAAATAAACTAAATGAATGCTAGATTTTGCACTAGCGTGTTGAGTATATGTATGTGTGTAAGAAAGCGAAATATTTCAGATTTTTTCTTTTTCATTAAAGAGAAAGTGTTCGGAATTTTTTTCCCTTTTCATTAATAAAACAATGAATGCTAGAGTTCCCCCTGAAGGTTTTTTAAGTATTTGTGTGTGCGTAAGAAAGAAACAATAAAGAATTCATTTTCATCATCTTTGATTGATAAAATTGAATGAATGCTAGAGTTTACTAGAAGGTTTTTGAGTATTTGTACGTATGTAAGAAAGAAATAATGCAGAATTTCTTTTCTTTCATTGATAAAATTAAATGAATACTAGAATTTGCACGAACGTTTTTGAGTATTTGTATATCTTAAGAAAGAAACGGAATAAAGAATACATTTTCATCATCTTTGACTGATAAGTTTCAATGAATATTAGTTTCCACGATCGTTTTTGAGTATCTGTATGCGTCCAAGAGAGCCAGAGTACAGAATTTGTCTTTTCCTGGACTACAGAACAAAGGATACCGTCAAGCTTGAGGGACAGGGATCCTGAGCAGTCACTGGACTACGGTGTGACAGAACTGAAGGACGCGGACGTTGCAATGATAAGATCACCCTTTATGTTTCTGTCTCTTTTCTCGGTCTTTTGGACAGAGAATTTCACGGCTAATTTTGGTATGAGGAAAGCTAATGTTTTATTATTATTATTATTATTATTATTATTATTATTATTATTATTATTATTATTAAAAAATATTTGTTCTGAATAGAACTATTGTTTAAAAAAAAACTGTTCAAGGGAAGGGAATTTTTCAGCTAATTTTGGTAAGAGTAAAGGTTATGTTTTATTGTTATTAATGTTATCATCATTATTATTATTACTATTATTATTATTATTATCATCATCATCATCATTATTACTATTATTATTATTATTATTATTATTATTATTATTATTATTATTATTATCAAACAATATTCGTGCAGAATAAAAGTATTATTTAAATAACTTGGTTAAGCAAAGGAAATTTCACAGCTAATTTCGGTACGATTAAAATTGTGGCCAGGAAGCTGTTCACACACACACAAACACACACAAACAGGGGCGAAAACATAACCTCCTTCCAGCTTCGTTGGCGGAAGTAATTATAAATTGTATGTATTTAACGTCCCATACTCTAGCCCCCGGTTGACGTTCATTATAACAGCGGATCTAAAATACTCTGAGAGTTGGTAAATTCACTCATCCAACCATGAACGCTGAATCCCACACACTGGCTGGTCCTATTATAACGAAGTTAAACGGGCCTAAACACCCCCTATTTTAGGTCGGCTTTGAACCATTCAGTTAACCAATCTGATCATTTAATAGAGTTACGCGGGATTTGACAAAAAAAAAAAAAAAAAAAAAAAAAAAAAAAAAAAAAAAAAAAAAAAAAAAAAAAACTCTTGTTAGTTCAATCCGTTAGAAAGCTGTAGTTGGTAGCTGTAATCAAATGGGATTATTTAATTGTTTTCTTTTCTTTTTTCGTTAATTTCATTAATGGTATTGATGATATGCTTTAATTAGCTTCATGGATGTATGTATTGACTGGATGCAGATATATTAGAGAAAGTACAAGTATGTCTTGTAGATTCATGGTGTGAGAAAGATTTTTTAAAAATGGATATACGTGATTTGCATACATTGATAATGGGTATATACATTAAACTGTCGAATTATATCTATATATTGTATATCCGATGTATTTATATTTGTATATATATACCATACATACAGTATATGTGTATATATACCATATATGTGTGTATCATCCTCATAGGCCGTTGCTAGTCCACTGCGGGACTAAGCCCTCAGACACAACCTTCCGCAAACGCGACTGTTTATGGCCTTTCTGTGTTCGTCAATCTATCGTTTTCTCTTCCTTCCCCTGCTTCGTTTGCAGTCTCTATGCGACCCATTCTGTTAATCCTCTTGTCTATCTATTATCTCTCATTCTCATCATATGTCCTGTCCATGTCCATTTCTTTTTCTTACATGCTGTGTGTATATATATATATATATATATATATATATATATATATATATATATGTATGTATATATATATATATATATATATATATATATATATATATATATATATATATATTTATGTATATATGTATACATAGCCTCTTTGCTAGAACAGTGGTAACATCTTCGCCTTGTATTCGCATGGCAGCAGATCTATCCCATCCTGGGACCGTGAGTTTAAGCTGTTTACTGGGGAGGCCACTATTGTGGTTAAGCTCCATAGTGGGGGGGGGGGGGCTTGTCCGCCTGACGTTTTTGTGAGTATCTAATATGATGAAACTGGGACTGAAACAAGACACCTTTATTTATATATATATATATATATATATATATATATATATATATATATATATATATATATATATATGTGTGTGTGTGTGTGTATAAATATGTATATATATATATATATATATATATATATATATATATATATATATATATATATATATATATATATATATAACATCGACTTCTGTATTTAGTGTTAAGTGTTTATGATAGCCAGGGTCTAGTTCTTAGGTATTTACTTTAACTTACCTGGTCTTATATAAATATATATATATATATATATATATATATATATATATATATATATATATATATATATATATATATGTAGATATTTATATATATATATATATATATATATATATATATATATATATATATATATATATATATATTTATATATATACATAGATATATATATTTATAATATATATATATATATATATATATATATATATATATATATATATATATTTATATATATATATATATATATATATATATATATATATATATATATATATATATATATATAGTGTGTTTATCTGTTGCTATTGTTGATTGTTCGTAAGATTCAATCGCGTAATGACAAAAGTTCTATTTTATGACAACCGGAGTTGCAGAAGAAAGCGAATTTTAACTTCGTATCAAATAAGATTGAAAGAAACTTTTCCTTTCATCTTTTCACTCTTGGCCTGACGACTTTCGCTTTTGTCCTAAAAGATATTACGAAAGACGAAAACTGTCGTTCTTTTCTCCGAAAAGAAATTTGTTTTCTTTTTATTGCTCGACGAAACTTGAGTGAAGTTGATTTTTAATTTGATGTTTTTTTTATTGGTATTTTTAACGAAGAATTATTGAAGGTTATTTTTCAGTTCTATTTATTATCTGGTTTATTGTGTATCAGTCAGAATATTCCATAAAAAAATTTTGTTTCTAAGTTTTTAATTTAGTTTTAATAAAAATAAAATTTTAGTTTTAATTCAACTCTTGAAAAAACTTTCATAATTTTTTGTAACTTCAATCTCTTGAAATTTTCATAATCTCCCAGTAGATGCTATTAAAAGATCGAGCAAGAATACCTATGTCTAAAGAGAAAATTTCTCTCTCTCTCTCTCTCTCTCTCTCTCTCTCTCTCTCTCTCTCTCTCTCTCTCTGTTTTTATAATAATTAAAGAAACTGGATAAAACCACTTGAGATTACGATGAATATCAAAAGAACTATATGAATATATGATTTCATGTTGTAAGTTACTGTTCAATAACATAGTGGCAAAGAGTGCTGTTAAAAAGGTTTACGGTAACAGGTTTATGCACACAAGATGAGGTTTAATGTATCAACATTGCGAGTACTAAAAAGGAATCGATGCATTTACATATTTAATTGAAAGGGTTCTGGTGGTAGCGTCCCTGCCAGGAGATTGACAGACTGGTGTTCGAGTCCCGCTCAAACTTGTTAGTGCCTTTGGTCGCTGCAACCTCTCCGTCCTTGTGAGCTAAGGAGGGTGGGTTTGGGGTAGCCTCTAGGTCTATCTGCTGAGTCATCAGCAGCCATTGCCCGGCCCTCCTTGGTCCTATCTTGGGTGGAGAGAGGGCTTGGGCGCTGATCATATGTATATGTGGTCAGTCTCTAGGGCATTGTCCTGTTTTATATGGCAATGTCAGTGTCCCTTGCCTCTACCATTCATTAGCGGCCTTTAAACCTTTAAACGTTAAGTGCAACAGTACATTCATAAGGATATGGTAGATGTGCTAAATTGGATTAAAATTGAATAGTAAGGATTGTTTTTAAAGACATCATATAAATTATGAAATGTCTTTTTAGCATATTGGATTTATATAGAATATCTATCATAAGCAAGTTCTGCTTAGAGTTCTCTTGTTCGAGGGTACATTCGGGCACACTGTTCTATTTGTTTTCTTATTTCCTTTTCTAGCTGGGATAATTTCCCTGTAGGTGCCCTTGGGCTTATAGCATCCTGCTTTTCCAACTATACTTAAAAAACCGTGATTTTAATCGGAAATTCTCCGTAGAAATATACTATTCTCAACCGTATTTTAAGTAAAATACAGACGACCTTATTTTTACCCTACTTTGTTATTATCTTTTACGGGTTCGTGACAGTAATATCACTCCTTTACGTCAATACATCTGTTTTTAAAATGGCTAAATGCCTGGCAACATTTATTCCAGGATTTTTACCGTTTTATTACGGCAATTTTTTAAGTGTGGCGTTACCTGTCAACTGCAGAGAAAAAGGGCAAATCAACACTGTAAAATATTTGCGTTAAAAAAGGTGAAACTCTTATTCCAAGATTTTTACCGTTTTAAAAACGGTTATATTGACGTAAGAGAGTGATATTACGGTCATCAGCCCGTAAATCATAATAAGAAAGTAAGGTAAAATTACGGCCGCCCGTATTTTGCTGAAATACGGTTGAGAACAGTATATTTTTACGGAGAATTTCCGATAAGAATTACGGTTTCTTTTCTAATAGTGAAGTTACAATTTATTACTAACGTGATTCTATGGTAGAAAGTGAGTTGAATATATAACTTACATGGGTAGGATATAAACCTTGTTGTTTCCTTAAGAAAAATTCGGTATTACTTAAAGTTTGGGGTAACCCACGCTGTGTGAGAATTAACTTTAGAATAATTATTCTTTTTAAAGTTATTATTATTATTATTATTATTATTATTATTATTATTATTATTATTATTATTATTATTAATATTATTATTATAATTATTATTATTATTATTATTATTACTAGCTAAAGCAAAACCTATTGGATAAAACTTCTAGAATAATATGTAATTGTTTTTAATTCTTTTATGATTTTATCAGATTAACAGCGTTACTAGAAAAGCCACTGATAGCATTTATGACTTTACTGTTATTTCAAGGTTTCTGATATTTGCGAATATTTTCATTAAATCCTTTTACTGACGATTTTCAAAATTCTTTTATTTGATAATCCTACATCATGGACATGAAGCCTTGAACATTTCTCTCTCTCTCTCTCTCTCTCTCTCTCTCTCTCTCTCTCTCTCTCTCTCTCTCTCTCCTTATCCTCTTCCCCTTCTTCATTCCTCTTCTCTCTTTCTTTTCACTCTCTCCTACTCCTTCTTCTTCGTCTTTTCTTCTTCTTCTTCTTCCTAAAAACTAAGAACAAAAAAACAATAAGTCATACGTGGCTTCATCGTTCATCACATCCAATCAGCCAAGATAACTCTGAGCGGATTTGGATGTGATGAATAGTGAGGGGCTATGAGAAGATTAATGTGATGGTGAGTCTGTCACCATTGGAGTTTTTCCCAATACAGCCTCCTTGATTGATGCCTCTTGTTTGATTGACAGAAGGATTTAGCATCCTACTGATTGTGATCACAACCACAGGCTACAAATTATACTGCAATATGTGATGGGTCTTGGATCTCTCTCTCTCTCTCTCTCTCTCTCTCTCTCTCTCTCTCTCTCTGTTGGGGGATTTTTATGTCAGCCAGCGAAGTTGGAAGAAGGTTATGTTATACTCGCTGCCTGTGTGTGTGTGTTTGTATGTGAACAGCTTCCTGGACACAATTTTAATCGCCATGAAATTTGCAAGGATTAACTAATATGTAAAAATCTGGAAATGATTAAACTTTGGAAGGTCAAGGTCACGGTCAAACAAAAGGTCGAGAAATAAGCTACCATAGCGGAGGTCGGCGCTCTACTGAGTGCCATTCTAGTTTTGGTCAGAATTCTTTAGAATATATTTTTTCCTCCACTGAAATTATTTTACTTTCTGCGATTTGGTTTCTAGTTGAGGGATTTCTTTCATATCCCGAAAGGCATCGACGTGAGGTGAATATACAGTATATGTATGATTTTTCAGAGCAAAGCTTTCTCTGACGTTACTATTGAATAGTAATAATATTCATAGTTATGGCGATGATCATCATTAAATTTAAGATTAGTAACACCAATTATGATAATATGATAACGAATATTAACTATGCTAATAAAAGTAATAATTTGGATAAATAACAAAAAAACACAACTGGAAGTTCTATAAGTAATCTAATTCACAATGTTTGTCATTACCAACCACCCTAGTTCTATTTTGTGCACAGGCTCTTTTATGAATTACGACGGCGATCATCATGAATATTATGATACTAAAAGTTTTAAAAAATTATAATTAACTATGTCAGTAAAAGTAACAAAATGACAGTGAAAGTAATAAAATTATGACAGTAAAAGTAAAAACAACATAAAACAATGATAATGCTGATTTTTGACAACAACCACAGCCATGAGTTATATAACACGAAAGTGATTACAACAACCACAACCATAAGTTATATACCACAAACTTAATTACAACAACTACAACCATGAGTTATATAACTCAAAAGTAATTTAAATCACAATGTTTATCCTTACCAATCACCCCAGTTCCATTTCATATATGAGCCCCTTTCAAAAACCTTTTGCTACTTTTAATCCATTATATTATGAATATATACTCACCTTTAAATATCATTTTGAGAAAAATCCATACCTTCTACATTGCGTGAAAGGTGTCTCTAATTCCGCACCGCTCTGGTAGTTTCGGTTGACTTGGCCACACACGACATTTCTAACTACTTGAACTCTAGAAAGGAGAGAGAGAGAGAGAGAGAGAGAGAGAGAGAGAGAGAGAGAGAGAGAGAGAGAGAGAGAGAGAGAGAGAGAGAGTACCTTGCATGACTAGGGTTAATGACCTTCGAATCGATTTAAATATGTGGTAGAAGAGGGACTTTAGCTATGGGAAGCAACTCTTCTAGGAGAAGGACACTCCAAAATCAAACCGTTATTCTCTAGTCTTGGGTAGTGCCATAGCCTCTGTACAATGGCCTTCCTCTGTTTTGGGGTAGAGTTCTCTTGCTTGAGGATACACTCAGGCACACTATTCTAACTTTTTCTCTTCTTCTCGTTACTACCTTGCATGACTAGGCTAATGACCTTCGAATCGATTTAAATATGTGGTAGAAGAGGGACTCTTGCTTTGGGAAGCAACTCTTCTAGGAGAAGGACACTCCAAAATCAAACCATTGTTCTCTAGTCATGGGTAGTGCCCTAGCCTCTGAACCATGGTCTTCCACTGTCGTGGAGTAGAGTTTTCTTGCTTGAGGGTACACTTGAGCACATTATTCTATGTTATTTCTCTTGCTCCTGCCATTTGAAGTTATATAGTTTATATATTAAAGATATGTTTTAATGTTATTTATTACTCCTAAATATCTCTTGTAGTCTATTTCTTGTCCTCACTGGGCTATTTTCCCTGTTGGAGCCCTTGGGTTTATAGCATTCTGCTTTTCCAACTAGGGTTGTAGGTTAGCAAGTAATAATAATAAAAATAATAATAATAATAATAATAATAATAATAATAATACTCTTAGGAGAATCAAGTTACGACGCGGTTGAAGAATTTTAGTCAACTTTATCCTTATCGTTGTCCATCCACTCGGTATGTAATGGAATTCCTCTTTCTCGTATGATTTTAAATTGACAATTTATCGTCCGTCAGTTACCGTAAAAAGGGAAATGTAATTACTCTTAATTAATTAGTCAGAGCGCAGCTGAAGTGCTTGCAACATATTTTAGCGTGAATCGACCGATGACAAGGAATGAAAAAAAGGAAATTTCCAAATTCAATTCTTGACAACCAATTTGTCATTTTCACGCTGTTGGAAAGAATGCACATTGCGAAATTGCTGAGTGGAATAGGATTTTGCAATCTATATAAATGAGAGAGAGAGAGAGAGAGAGAGAGAGAGAGAGAGAGAGAGAGAGAGAGAGAGAGAGAGAGAGAGAGAGAGATAATAAGTCACGAATTAGAATTTCAAGCATGGTGAGAAGGAATAACTTACATAAGAAATAGATAGAAGGGCCCATGATAAATCAGGTAGTGTATTACAATCGCATAATTTTTC
>NC_090761.1:65565274-65582774 GCF_036898095.1 Palaemon carinicauda | reverse complement strand
CGGGTTGGTTAATTGGTCGAATATCACTTTGATTACCTCAGCTATTATTAGGAGCTGGGGCTTTAATTGTTTATTCTAAGGTCGTCATGAACATTCTTTGACATGATAATTAGATTCGTAATCAGTGAATTATGTTTGTTAATTGGTTATTAGTTTGTCATTCATCAGATCAATTGATAGAAATTGTTGTTTACGTTTCATTCAGGAACAAAATTCACTGTTGATGTTATTATTATTATTATTATTATTATTATTATTATTATTATTATTATTATTTGCTAAGCTACAACCCTAGTTGTAAAAGCAGAATGCTATAAGCCCAGGGGCTCCAATATGAAAATAGCCCAGTGAGGAAAGGACAAAAGAAAAAATAATGTATTATAAGAACAGTAACATCAAAATAAATATCTCCTATATAAACTATAAAAATTTCAACAAAACAAGAGGAAGAGATCCAAGATAGAATAGTGTGCTCGTGTGTACCATCAAGCAAGAGAACTCTCCCCAAGACAGTAGAAGACCATGGTACAGAGGCTATGACCCTTCCAAAGAAGAGCTGCTTACCATAGCTAAAGAGACTCTTCTACCCTTACCTAGGGAAAAGTGGCTACTGAACAATTACAGTGCAGTAACTGTTAGGTGTATTTCGTAGTAGTTGTAGATTATCGTTGGAATTAATTCGATAAGTTCTTTATTCTGTATCACTATTATTATTTGGGGTTCCTTTTTGTTGAATAATAGATAATATATTGAGCGTTTTTATGATAGTGCAAAGATGTATGTATCATTTGAAGCATTAGAACTTATGAAGTGTAAATTCAACATGTATCATTATTATTATTATTATTGATGATGTGAACGTTTTCGTATGGAACGTTCTAAAAGACCCTGAACTTGATACTGTATAAAAAATAGCCCTTTGGAAAGAGTAAGGTTATGTATATAACAAATAATAGTAAAGACAATACAGCATACATATTTCATTACAAATATAGTATAATAAAACAGCATAAATGTTAAATAACTAAGTATTAGAAATGAATAAAATTATGCTTGAGTTCACCCACAAGGCACAGACCAGGAAACTAAGATGATGAATGGCAAATGTACAAAGGCTATTGAATTATCCGAGGATTCATAATTAGACTATGGGATTATGTGGTCATACCCCGAGGCAAGGTATTTCAATGTAGCCTTTGAAATGACCTAATACATATTAGAGACCCAGGAACTCCGAAGGTATGGGGATTAATAATGGATTTGTACAAAGTGCTAAACGAGTACAATATTTTGTGATACAGTTGGTGTAATCCCTTACACAGCTTGAGTAATTACCTCCGCCAACGAAGTTGGAAGGAGGTTATGTTTTCGCCCCTCTTTATGTGTGTATGTTTGTGAATAGCTTTCTGACCACAATTTTAATCGTAGAGTAATGAAACTTTCAGGGAATAACTGTTATGTAAAAAGCCAGAAAGTATGAAATTTTGGAAGGTCAAGGTCAAAGGTCAAGGTCACGGTCGTGCAAAAGGTCTAGAAATAAACTGGCGCGGTGGAGGTCTGCGCTATACTGAGTGCCCCTCTAGTTATTTAGTGAGACTGTATAAATGGTATTACAGTTGCTATTCGTGCCACTATGTCAAATCTCCATTGGCTCAGGGCTGCACCTGCACCCACTTCTTAGCCTTTTACTTTACTTTTCTACTTTTTAATGTAATTTCTGGTATGTGTCTTCACTTGCACCTCGTTGCTGAACGGCATCAAGGACCCACCGCCAGGCCATAATACGTGAATTACAATTAACCACCTTATGTCAATTGGGACAGCCGGTTAAATGTGCGTAGCGATGCGTGTCCTTTAGTTTATCAATATGTCGGTGAAGCTCGTCGAAGTGTAAGATATTCATCGAAGGGAAGACTAAATGGAATAATGATAAAACAATAGTTACTCGTATAGATATTTAAAGACAAATGTATGAAGAAAGGTGGACTGAGGTCCATGTAGAGGTGTGAAAGAGTGTTGGATTAAATAGACAAGCATCTCTTGTGGATCGATCATGCGAAATTACAAGCCTGCAAATTATTATCATTATTATTATTATTATTATTATTATTATTATTATTTTATATTATTATTGTTAGCTAAGCTTCAACCTAGTTGGATAAGCAGGATGCTATAAGCCCAAGGGCTCCATCAGGATAAAATAGCCCAGTGAGGAAAGGAAACAAGGAAATAAATAAACTGCAAGAGAAGTGATAGCAATCAAAATAAAATATTTTAGTATCATTAACATTGAATTAGATCTGTCTTATATATAAACTATACACAAACATTTATCACTAAAGAGGAAAGATAACTCGATATAACAGAAATCGGGATGCTGGATACTAAAGGTTAAAACATGATATGCTTGGGCATATTTAAAGCCTTGCTGGGCATGACCCGTCCCTTTAGTTATAACAATGTTTTATTAAAGTATGGATTCTCGGGTTAATCATCAACTTTGTTGACAGTTGGCTTGCCATGTGTATCCCTTTACCACATAGCCATCTAGCGGATAGTTCCGCCGGGACCTCATTGACATAGACTTAATCAATTTGATGACAACCTGTCCTTTTTGAAGCTATATAGGAACTATAGTCCATTTCTTTTATCGAGGCAGATTTGCACCGACTCGATCGTTGATTGGTTAGAATTATCTCGTCCAACCAATCAGCGACCAGGAAACTTTTCCGAGCTAAAAGGGCACCACTGGGAGTCGGTGCAAAAATACATCGCTAAAAGAAATGGACTATAGTTGCGAGGAAGATTAGTCAATAGAGTCTGCGTATTATTGAGGTCGACTCCCAAGTATAAGAGGAGAGGTCAAAGAAATTACTTAAGTATTACCAGTGTTATGGAGTTTTGACATCAGGATGGTGGAACCTCAAGTGCTAGCAGAAGCGATGGGAAAGCATGAACTGTGTATAAAGTTTTCGTGTTTTTGTTTGTCTTGCCTTCCAATTCTTCTTGTTTTTGTTTGTCTTGTCTTCCAAATCTTCTTGTTTTTGTTTGTCTTGTCTTCCAATTCTTCTTGTTTTTGTTTGTCTTGTCTTCCAATTCTTCTTGTTTTTGTTTGTCTTGTCTTCCAATTCTTCTTGTTTTTATTTGTCTTGCCTTCTCATTCTTGTTTTCATAATTCTTGCCTTCCCATTCTTCTTGTTTTTATTTGTTTTGCCTTCTCATTCTTGTTTTTATGTGTCTTGCCCACACATTCCTGTTTTTATTTGTCTTGCCTTCCCCTTCTTATTTTTATTTGTTTTGCATTCTCATTCTGGTTTTTATTTGTCTTCCCTACCCATTCTTCACATTGTATATGGAGCTTTAGTCAGAAAACTGGTTCTTCATTGTAGGGGGTAACACTTGTAATGCATAATATTGCGTCTTACCTTATATGGTAGATAATATGAAGAACATTCATGGTGCAGACTATCATGTACCAAGAAATACATCTTGCGTATCTACGGAAAAGCTGTCAAATAATATTTTTTTCTTGCAATATCACGAACATAAAAGCTCACGACATCCATAAGAAATAGCAAAGAGGAAAGAAAATCTATAAAGACATTGAATAATCAATATGTTGTGTATGTTCAAGACCATATTCATTTTTAAGTTTTAAGCATTTTCACATTTATGAATGAAATTAAGTAGAATACGCACGCAGACGAAGAGCGTAAACACCAGGAAACGACCACCTCGGCTCGTCTTCTGTTTTTATAACGTCGTTAAAAAAAAATGTGGTTACGAGTAACATTAAAAATAGCATCAGACTGGAACCTTGACTCACACCTTCTGCTACCCGCGTTCAACCTCCAGATGATTGCGAATAGAGGAAAACGCCCCTTTGCCCACCTACGCCCGCCTACGAAGACTCCTGATTCGCATCAGTGCGCGCGCGCCCGTGTTACATTTTGTGTGTTCGTGTGTTCTTTCATCGATTTTAAGAGTAATGGCAGTATTTTTAGCCTTTTGGAAGCATTGTAAGCGTTATGGAGGCTGTTTGAGCAATGATCTGGCAGTGATTTTAGCCTTCCAGAAGGGTTGTAAATAAATTTTATTATTATTGTTATTATTATTATTATTATTATTATTATTGTTATTATTATTATTATTATTATTATTATTATTATTATTATTATAAGATCAACATAAGGTTTATTTCGTATTTAGGTATCTTGAGTATAAAAGTGGTATGTTGAGTGAGATTGCAATCTTTTTTTATTTCTTTGAATAGGTCCATTCTACCAGAGTTGTATATTGCATATTGTATTCTTTTAATCATATGGGATCATGCATGTACAGTTTGATGATTGTTATTTCTTTAAATTGATATTTGTTGTATGGTGATTAGAAACTGTTCAAATTATAATTCTTATATTGTCATTTCTTAACTTCTAAAAAGGATTTTCCTTTTGATATTCGACTTTGATAAATCTTTTCATATATTTTTTTTTATAATTTTATTCCTTTCCCTCTAAAAAAAGAATATTGATTTTGATATTGAATTGTAATGAATCTTTTCAAAATTACAATTCTTATATTATTTCATTTCTTCTAGAAAAACATATTAATTTTTACATTTGACTATAATCTTTTCAAAATATAATCCTTATACTCGTATTTCCTTTCTTCTAAAAAAAAAAAAAAAAAAAAAAAAAAACTATATTTATATTGATATTCAACTGTAATCTTTTCAGATTATAAATCTTATATTCCTATTCCTTATCTAAAAATGTATATTGAATTTAATATTCCACTGTAATAAATCATTTCAAGTTATAGTTCTTATATTCTTATTCTTTTCCTTCTAAAAAAAAAGCATTTAGATTTAGATATACAACTATAAGTCACTGCATCTATAATGGCTGAAACAAGGCACTGAAATGCAAAAAAAAAAAAAAAAAATATTTACCATTATTCAAAGTGAATGAAGTGATTTATTTAGATATTTCACTGTAATCTTTTCAAATTATAAATCTTTTACTCCTATTTATTTTCTTCTGAAAAACTATATTTTGATATACGATCGTGAATCTTGCTGCTTCTATAATGGAAAGGCTGAAACAAGGCGTCGAAATACAAAAAAAAAAAAAAAAAAAAAAAAATGCACCATTATTCAAGGTGAATGAAGTGATGCCTCATCTATCCTCCATCTCCAGCATCCCATTCCCGACCCCCCTCCCTTCCTCCCCCCCCTCCCCTCCCCCAACGTCTTCCCCCGTACCTTGTTTCTGCCACTGACAAATTGGGACTCTAAGATTCTTCTCGCACGCTGCGTTGTGATGAGGTGTTATCTGTTGCCTCCCTTGGAGGGATGGGAATCGCGTGGAAGTGTATTAAGTGCTCGTTGGGATTGCTTGTAACGCAGCTGAGATTAGAAGAGGAATGTGTGCCAATTACAAGAGCGTGCAGATTTCTGAGAGGTAATTAGAAATAGCTTTTGGGTTACTTCTTCGGATTTTGTTGTTCTTTTGTGGGTGAGAGTCAGTCTTATTATTGTTGTTATTATTATTGTTGTTGTTGTTGTTGTTGTTGTTGTTATTATTTATTATTATGTGTAATTTTTTATTCGTATTATTATTGTTGTTGTTGTTGTTGTTATTATTTATTATTATGTGTAATTTTTTGTTATTATTATTATTATTTATTATTTATTATTATTATTATTATTATTATTATTATTATTATTAT
Organism: Palaemon carinicauda; assembly: GCF_036898095.1. Taxonomy (NCBI): domain Eukaryota; kingdom Metazoa; phylum Arthropoda; class Malacostraca; order Decapoda; family Palaemonidae; genus Palaemon; species Palaemon carinicauda. The sequence continues at coordinate 65,577,044 of NC_090761.1, read as the reverse complement.
TATAACTTGTTAAGCTACAACCCTAGTTGGAAATGCAGGATGCTATAAGCCCAGGGGCTCCAATAAGGAAAATAGCCCAGTGAGGAAAGGAAATAATAAGATTATTAAACTATACGAGAAGTATTTTATAATTAGAGTAAAATATTTTAAGAACAGTAACAACATAAAAATAAACATTTCTTATATAAACTATAAACATTTTACAAAAACAGAAGAAATGGAAATGAGATAGAATAGTGTGCCCAAGAGTGTCAAGCAAGAGGTTGTGATGTATTACCATAATTTGTGTGTGTTTTTTTTTTTTTTTTTTAATATACTGATATAAAGGTTTTCTCGTATTTGATTAATGTTCCTTAAAAGTGATATTCTTGATCGGCCATCATTATTTCGATTTTTTGTATTAATTAATAACACTTAGATCTTTATTATGCATTTTTCTTCCCTTTTGGTAATCAATGCTAATAAAGAGAAATTATTGAATTAGAACATTTGTATTAAATGAAGATTACGTTGGAATTATTTATATTATGGTTTTTAGTATTGAAATTAATTCATGATTTAGTTGTGAAACTATGAAATGTTTATTGGTGCAACTTACAAGAGAAGCCAACGCAAAACTAAAGATCATTTCAAGATAATATAATTTAATATAATATATATGTATGTAGTGTATAGATATGTATATGTATATCTGTATATATATGTATATATATATATATATATATATATATATATATATATATATATGTATGTATTTGTATGTACTGTATGTATATGTATATATGTATATGTTCATATGTGTTTATGTATATGTATATGTGTAAATAATTATATATATATATATATATATATATATATATATATATATATATATATATACATATATATATATGTGTTTATATAGATAGATAGATTTATATAGATAGATAGACAGATAGATAGATAGATTTATATATTCCTTTTTCATATTTCCAAAGAGCTAATTTTAATTTTCTATCGTTACAGGTAAGGAAATGTACAATGTAAAGATTATTTTCGGCAGTGAAGTTACACTAATGAGTGGTAAGTTGAACCAAAATACATTTCTTATTTTCTTTTAATTTTTCGTATAGTTGCATGAATATTTTTATTGATATGTTATAGAAGTAATAGTTTTTATGTTAATTTTATTTTCATTATTATTATTAAATTGTAGAAGGCAGAGTCTCACTATTTTTATTAATTTTCTGTCCAAATTTAATTACGAAGCATTGTTTTTTGGTATTATTTTTAATAACTTGCAGAATTAAAAGACTTTTGTCCTATCTGGATATGTTTACTGAGACTGCAGTTACTAATATTTATTCTTTCGTCTTTAACCATACACCATATATTTAGCGATTGTAATGTTCTTAGAAGAGATATATTTATGGTTTGGTAAGAAATGTTATTTTAACATTTCATCGGACACTGAATTTCAGTTTTGAAGATATTGGAATTTTTGATAATTAAGTTTTTTTTTTTTTTTTACAAGATTTAAATTTCTATTAATCACAAAATTCTATCTGTTTATGTTTTTGTCTCAAATGTATTATTTATTTTTTACTTTTCCATTTATTAGCTTTATTATAAATAATGTGTTTTCTTCTCTTATATGCATTATTTATTTTTTACTTTTTCATTTATTAGCTTTATTGTAAATAATGTGTTTTCTTCCCGAATTTGTTCGAGGCACCTCTAAGAGTCGAGTTTGACTCATTTTGATAGTTAATCTCCTCCTTTTTTCGTTAATAATAATAATGATGATAATAACAATAATAATAATAATAGTAATAATAATGATAATAATGATATCCTTTTATTGAATAAGAACAAATGTTCCCTCTGAAGGTTTGATAAGTATCGAGTTTCTCTTAAACACTCAGTATCGTCCTTGATCAAAGATTTGCAAGCTCTCACAACAAACAGCTTTTTGTATGACCATTTAATTTTTATTCTTTTACGTTACTGTTGTCTGGATCCAGGTACCTAATCGGGGATTCAAATTCCTTCTATCCCTTGATTCTTATTTTATTAAAGAATTATGCAGAGGGATTCACATAGGAGCAGGTAGTTAATCTGGTTGGTCAAGCCCTAGGTTTATTTAACTTCAACAGATCATCTCCTTTATATAATAAAGAGTATTTGTTTATATATATATATATATATATATATATATATATATATATATATGTGTGTGTGTGTGTGTGTGTGTATATATATATATATATATATATGTGTGTGTATATATATATATATATATATATATATATATATATATATAATTTATATATATATATATAATATATATGCGTATTTATATATGTATGTATATATATATGTATATATATATAATATATATGCGTATTTATATATGTATGTATATATATATGTATAAATAAAATATATGTATGTATATATATATTATATAAATGTATATATATATATATATATATATATATATGTGTGTGTGTTCGTGTGTGTGTGTGTGTCTGGTCACGCACAGCTCTCACCGTCCCTCAGGTAAGGGGCAGAGGGAGTAGTTATACCCTTGTGAGATGGGGTGCGTGTGTGTGCATATCTATTTAAATACTTAGCCGTAATTTTTTCTTTATGAATTATTTATAAACATAAATAGTTGATAAGAATAATCTTTGGATAAAGGCAACGGGATTGGTATCCTAATGTCCCTTTCTAGCCCAGGCTCGGAGTAGATAGGACTAAGTAAAAGGTTAAAACGATGTAGCTTATTAAGGACATGAAATATTTAAAGGACTTTGGTAGTATATGTATTTTGGACTTATTTTCTTGAGTTGGAAGGGCGTTAATTTTAGTGTATATTGTCAGTCTTATTGTTCGTCTTCTTATTAAAATTTTACTAATTTACTCAGTATTAGTTTTAGTTAATGTAACATTAACCCTTATTTGTTCACACACACACACACACACAAACACTTACTTAGTTACTTATCGTATATGAATTTTACTTATGGTATGATAACCCCAAAGCAGAATAAATTATTATTATTATTATTATTATTATTATTATTATTATTATTATTATTATTATTAGCTAAGATACAACTCTAGTTGGAAAAGCAAGATGCTATAAGCTCAAGGGCTCCAACAGGGAAATATAGCCCAGTGAGGAAATTAAATAAGGAAATGAACCATATGAGAAGGAATGAACAAAAACGATAAAATATTTTAAGAACATTAACAACATTAAAAAAGAGATTGAGATTTGAAATGCACATAAAAGATTGAAAAAAACTATCGAATACAAATTTTATTTATAAACAAATGCATATACGAATGCGCACGTACATTCCTACCGGCAAATATTAAGTCAAGATTAATCATTTGAAGACGGTACTAAACACCCTGGGTGTGACGTCACGCCGAAGACATCCAACCGAAGGGGAAAGCCTCCCCAAGACAGGAGTTGATCCACCTGACAAAGTGCCATTCAGCTCGCAGAATTGATTAAGGAGGAGCTGCTGAGAGTGTTGTGTTGATTGTAATTAATGGAGGCAAAGGGATCTAGCATGCCTCGTCAGTTTGCTGTCTGTGTGTCACCTCGGAGGATTTATTTAACTGCCCTTGAAGGATTTCGTGGTGCCTTCTTAGATAGGGGACCAGGAAGAAGAGTTACTTCGTCTCCTGAGGTCTTGTGTGGTGAAGCTGTCGTTGTAGGTAGGGTGAGGCTGTTATTATTATTATTATTATTATTATTATTATTATCATAACTTCTACGTGGGGTTTATTTCGTATTTAGGTATCTTGGGTGAGATTGCACAATGTTACTGCTATTATTATGGATTGGAAATCAGTTAACACACGTGTATGTATATATATATATATATATATATATATATATATATATATATATATATATATATATATATATATATATATGTATATGTATATATATATATATATATATATATATATATATATATATGTATATGTATATATATGTATATATATATATATATATATATATATATATATATATATATATATATATATATATATATAATGTATTAAAGGACACAGAACTGTATCAGCAGTAAGCATGAAATAAAGAACTGTTAAGATTATCCTTCATTAGAACAAGTTCAACGTTACACACAACTCACAAGACGAAACTGCTGAACTCACTACTATTGAAAAATAGTAGACGGAAAAAATGAATTCAAATAGTTCAAATATTTGTACTCTTTTTATTGAATTCTCATGCTCCCTGCCTCTCCCGATACCATTTCCTCCTACCCAACCCTGCTCCTTTTATATCCGTAATACCCCCTCCCCCTCCTTACTCCTTCCCTCCTCACTCCCTCCCTCCCTCCCTCATCAATTCTCTCACGCACTATTGCACTTGGCACTTGCTATTAGTCAAGAGTAAACGCCAATAAACGTTCCAACACCACTGGCTTTAATGGCACCGAAAGAACAGTGATAACACAATGCCCTGAATAACATCGAAAGCAATTACCTACGTATCATAAACAATTAAGGCAACGCAATCTGGGCCTCGGCCGTTCCTATCATGGAGCTAAGAGCATTATCATCCGCCATCACTTCCTCGTATTTATTTGACGCGAGTGACAGCCCGCGGCGAATTAGCCCTTAGTCTGTATTGACAAGATAGGTATACCCTGGATCCCAAAGGTTTTAAAGTTTGGTAAATCTCACGTCATGCGGATGATCTTCACGTCATACGGGTGAACTTCACGTCTTACGGCTGATCCCCACGTCATACGGCTGATCCCCACGTCATACGGGTGAACCTCACGTCATGCGGCTGATCCTCACGTCATGTAGGTGAACCTCACGTCATACGGGTGAACCTCACACGGGTGACCCTCACGTCATACGGCTGATCCTCACGTCATACGGCTGATCCTCACGTCGTACGGCTGATCCCCATGTCATGCGGGTGAACCTCACGTCATGTAGGTGAACCTCACGTCATACGGGTGAACCTCACGTCATACGGCTGATCCTCACGTCATACGGCTGATCCTCACGTCATACGGCTGGCCCTCGGCAAAGCTGAAAAGCTCCACTCAATAAATCGTAACAATAACGCTATACAAGGTATCACGAGCAGCTTTATTCGACGACATGGCGATGTACAGGGACATTTTAGTCAGGCTTGCTGCCACAAATATCCTGGTTAAGAACGTATGAGCGAAGCTAGCCATTCGAGGGATACGAAATCCCCTAACAAAAAGTCAGACACACGAAATAGGACGGGGGAAAATAAAAACAAAACCCTGCAAGAACAAGTAATAAAAACAATGGCGACCATGATGGGCCATTTTCCATAACAAGTGCATATACTATAAAACTTAGATGGAGGGCCATAAAAAGAAATTGCCATCGTCATCGACAACAGGCTGAACAAAACTGAATTCGATGAGCCTTGTAGCTGTTCATATTTCTCTCTCTCTCTCTCTCTCTCTCTCTCTCTCTCTCTCTCTCTCTCTCTCTCTCTCTCTCTCTCTCTCTCTCAGAATGAGACTACCTCAAGCTCCCCCTTTCTGTCTCGAGGCAATGAGCCGTTGGTATTAAGGTTAATTGACACCATCCTCTGGCAACAGCAGTTACACCTTCTGTCCACATGGCCGCCTGCTGCCAACAATTGTGCTTTCAGTACAGCATTTCCTGTTGTGCATTTCTTGCTTTTTTCAGATATCAGAATTATTAATACCATCTCTCCTGGAATTGTTTTTACAATAGCAGGGGTTTGTCCGGATTAAAGATTCATTGCTAGTGGGATATATAGACAAGAGATTGTGGTTCGAGTCCCGCTCAAGCTCGATAGTTTCTTCTAGTGTGTACAAACTCACCATCCTTGTGAGCTAAGGATATGGGCCGAGGAATATGTGTCATTAGCAGCCATTGCTTGGCCCTCCCTGGTCCTAGCTTAATGGAGAGGGACTTGGGCGCTGATCATATTTATATATGAGTCCTTAGAGCATTGTCACTATCCTTCGCCTCAGCCATTCGTGAGCGACCTTGGTTGTAAATACAGTATGTTAAGTTGCAATGACATTTCAATATCTTTACTGATCAAGTGAAGGAAGAATTCGGAGGATTGATATTAAATGCTAAGTTGTGAGACGAGGAAAATAGATGTTTGTAGATGATACAGTACTGATTGGGCTAGTAAAGAGAAGCTGCAGATGCTGATGAGATAACCTGAAAATATTTACAAAGACGAGAAAGCTGGTGTTTGGTAGATGACACAGTACTGATTGGGCTAGTAAAGATATATATAAATTTATATATATTATATTTATACATTTATATATATATAAATTTATATATATATATATATATATATATATATATAAATTTATATATATATATATATATATATACTGTATATATATGTGTGTATGGTAATTTTGTCTCCTTACAACTATGACTATTAAGCTTTCATATATAGATCCAACTTGTTGGCTAGGTCTAACGTTTATATTTGTTTCAATTAAGGGGAATGGGTTCGAATCCTGGCTGGGTAGTAAGCCTCAAGCGTAAATTTACTTAGCCTTGAAAATTTATTCTCTAAGCAAAGGGAATTGGATGTAAAGTACTATTTGATATATATATATATATATATATATATATATATATATATATATATATATATATATATATATATATGATGTGTGTATGTGTGTAATCCTTATTGAATTGAAGGTTAAGTAATTACGGCAATAATTCTATTCATTAATCAGATTACTAAGTTGACTGAGTTTATACCCTATGTCATGAGCCTTAGCACCTCTTGCTTATAGAAGTTTGCTGTGTTCTGTTTTTATACCTCATGTGGGAAACATGAAGTTGAATATAAATCAGAAAACATAAGTGTTATGAAGTAAATAGAAAAGATGTTTATTTGCTTATCTGTGTAGTTGAATCGGAAGTATTTTTTTTTTTTTTTTTACTTTCAGTTTGAATGATTTATTTTGCTGACAATATAACTTAAATTGATCTCGCTTCATGGGCAAAAGGAGTTAAGAGTTAAAGATTGTCTGCGTTAAGAAATGACATCACCTTCCTCTGTATACCTTTTCCTAAGGAATTTAGCGAAGAAACTTCCACAAACGAGTTTCGTAATGAAGTTATTGGGTTTGCAATTAAGCCCAGTCGAGGCATTGCTAGCAGCTGTGGCAAATAGTCGTCTGTAATGCCAAATATGTGCTCAGCTGCGCAAGACACGTGCTGTAGTACCCATGAACGAGATTTGGGAAATCAGTGGAGCGAAGGAAGAGATGATTCTAAGCGCCAGTTTGCTCCAACATTCTCTAGGAGCTCAGCTAGCTCCCACGACCAGGAATCCCCCCATCCCATCAGGCCTGATTCAAGGCAGTATTCGAGACGGCCTTGCCTGATTCCCCTTCTCGAAGTGTACGACATTGACCTCATCTGTTTACCCATAATGCACCTAGAAGCTGCTCCCTGGAAGAACCTGCCCAGGTCAAAGGTCGCCATTTTGTATCCACCCATGGTCGGTGTCGCATGAGGTTGACTCTCAATCTTTCTCTCACGCCGTTGGTTTTTTCTTTTTTCCCTAGTGCTGGAGCTAAGGACGATATGATTTTGAACGCCAGTTTTTCTTATCTCCAACACAATGTCGCCTCTTCGTCTGTTGCTACCAAGATGTAAAGTGGAGAGCGAAGAGAATAGGGCTGGTGGTTTATTGTTATTACTATGACTATTACTGTGGGTCGGTTTCGTGAGATAACGTCTAGAATGGGCGGACTTGGTGAGTGAGCTTTAAGACACTCCCCCCCCCACCCCCTGAATTACCAGATTATGTGAGATAACTCCCCCTCCTCCTCCCTTCGGCCGTTCTTTGCAAGTGATTATATTTCTTGCTTGCTAGTAACCTGCTGAAAGTTGCTGTCTTATTTTTTATTTTGACCTATTTTCAATTTTGTCTTAATTTTTCGTTTTATTTATATTATTGTTGGTTGTTTCATAGCTGTTTCTAGAATATTGTGACTTTTATATTTTCATTTTTATTTTATTTTTGTCATTTTTTTTTCTTTTTTTACCACCGTTGGTTACTTTCAAACTTATGCAGTTTCCTAGCTGTTTCCAAAATATTACGCAATGGTTTTTGGAATGTTTTCAAGGTTTTCCAGTTTTTTAGTGGTTTCCATAATATTTTGGAACGTTTTCATTTTGTTTTGATTTGACGTTTTATTTTTATAACCGTTGGCAGTTTCATAGCGGTTTCTAGAATATTAAGATTTTATATTTTTTTCATGATTTTTTTTTCTTAACACCGTTGGTTACTTTCAAAATTATGCAGATTTCTAGCTATTTCAAAATATTATGCAAGGAGTTTTGGAAGTTTTTTTTTTTTTTTTTTTTTTTTTTGGGGGGGGGGGGGTCAGTATCCTAGCGGGTTCCAAAATATATTAGAATTTTTTTTTTTTTATATCAAGCTAAGCTAAAAATTCTTTCAATGTTTAACTTTTTGTGAGGGCATCGACAGTAAACGCCACGTGACGTTGTGCTTAAGGAATTTCTCTTTAATATATTGGAGAGTGACTTTGCATTTTATTAGTTGCCTTCAAAAACAATAGGTCACGTGGTTTGTGCAGTTTGTCTTAGCTTCGAAAGTCATTGCCAGTGAGGAATTTTGATAAAAGAATCATTATGTAAAGGATAGGTGGATGGAATATTAGCAAATCCAGGTTGTTTATCTCTCTCTCTCTCTCTCTCTCTCTCTCTCTCTCTCTCTCTCTCTCTCTCTCTCTCTCTCTCTCTCTATATATATATATATATATATATATATATATATATATATATATATATATATATATATATTTCTCTCTCTCTCTCTCTCTCTCTCTCTCTCTCTCTCTCTCTCTCTCTCTCTCTCTCTCATCTTAGTCAGATAAGTTTCTGCATGACTTCAGAAATATTTTCGTGATATTTTGAGCCATCCCCTGTTGTGACAAAGTACTTCCTGTTAAATGCAGTCTCGCAGCATTCAACTAACGACCATGTACAAGTATAGCTGCTTAGATCAAGAAAGCCATGTTGGATATTAAAGGAACGCCTTCCTGTAGTTCCATTTTTTGTGGATTTATGAATATTGGGTATTCGATGTGAGGTTAACGTATTGCCAAATGCCCTAAGAGGAGAGAGAGAGAGAGAGAGAGAGAGAGAGAGAGAGAGAGAGAGAGAGAGAGAGAGTACTGTAGCTGTCTTGTACCAATTACTTCATTTCTTCTTTTTCTTTTCCACCGTTACCCTTACAGTAAGGGGATGGTTGCCTCATGCACCCTCTTCAATGGCTTCGATCAAAGGGCATTCTCTTTCACCAAACCTCTTCTTTCCATATCACTCTTCCCTTTATCTCGCCATTTAATTCTCTGCCTCCCTCTTGATCTTCTCCTCCTTTACAGGTTCCTCCAAAGCCCTCCTCCCTCCCCTCCTTATAAATAAGAAGATATATACCAATTACCAATTCCTTTGGAGAATAGTCAAACCAAAGTTTCATGCACATGTTGCACATTCATCAATGATTGGTAAAATATAATTCCTTTTTTTACATCTCGACTTTTTTTTTTTATTATTAAGTAACATAAAAGGCTATGTTAGTTTTAGATTTTTTTTATGATGTTTTTGTTTCAAAGAGAAGAATGTTCCTAGGCTGGGTCTTATTCTAAGAATTTTTTTCTACTCTACCTTTTCCAGTAAAGGTTTCAAACCGTCCCCTTTTCCAAGGAGTAACTTAATTTTATCTTTGTATTTTTTTTTTCACCGCAATTTCTTTTCAAGGGAAAATTGAAGTGCTAAATCTGTGAAGTAATTAAAAAAAAAAAGTTCATTATAAGCTGTGAACATGTTTTATCAGTGGGTAAAAATGGAAAAGAAAGAAGAGCTTCACATATGAATATATGATAATGCAACATATTTTTTTTTAAATAATTTCATTGGTTTTGTGAGAATCAGTCCTGGAATAAATTCTTGCTTAGATTATTTTACTAAGGTAACTAGCTCTTCATTTGACTCTATTTACAAGCAAGAGAGGTGTTTGATATTAAATTTGATATTTAGACAATTTCTCACTTCATCATTATTGCAATATATATATATATATATATATATATATATATATATATATATATATATATATATATATATATATATATATAACAAAACCTCAGTCCTCGATCTTTCTCAGGTTTTCCCTGCCTTTGAAATAAGTAAATAAGATAAACAGAATGAACAGAACAGGGGATAGAACATTACCCTGTCGTACTCCTTATATCCCCTGTGAAGGATGAGGATTTAAAGCCACCAATACAGACTCTTGCCAATGACTAAAATTGAAGTATTTTGAAAAATTTGTAGCGCTGCCTATCATCACGCCATTGTTTACGAATCGATTACTGATTCGTCTTGTTATTGACACGAAGCCTTATCGAACACCAAACGCCAACATACATTATGCCTAGAGCGTGTGTCTTACCCTGAATGAGCCAACCGATCAGCTAACAACACAAGGTGACGCGTGGAGAAAGTGTTGGAGGGAAGACTGTGAGTGTAATCATTACTAATAATGCTGGTTTTCACGAAATATTTTGCATTAGAAGCATTTAGGAACATGAAGGTAAATAGAGACAGTTGTAATGAACATTTCTAATGCAGACAAAGCTCAGAGAATGGTTTCGTGGTGCAAGGCAGATGCTTAAAGCCGATAGAGTAGTCGAGTAAGATTTTCCAATTGTTAGATGCAGAAGACCACAATAATGTTTTCGTGTGCACATATCGGTATTAAAAACATCTTAACAATATTAACCAGTTTACGATGGAAGTTCGTAATATTTGATCGAATGGTAATTAAATGATATTGAATTATAAATTTTCAGTAACTACTCAGAGTTTGTGATTGTGCAGTTAGGCCTATGCAAAAAGTTTGTAACCTACTGCCTAGCACACTATGGGAGGTAATGGAACTTCGAAGGGTATAAGGTTGGGTTGAAGATAGAATGTTTTTAGAAGGAGATATATATATACCCAGACTATAGAATGTTTTTAGAAGGAGATATATGTACCCAGACTATAGAATATTTTTAGGAGATATATATACCCACACTATAGAATATTTTTAGAAGGATATATATATACCCAGACTATAGATTGTTTTTAGAAGGAGATATATAACCAGACTAATGTTTACCCAAAATACTTTTTTTCCCTAAATGCGAACTTTATTTAAATAGATGTTTGCTACTTAAGCTTGAATATTTATTATTATTATTATTATTATTATTATTATTATTATTATTATTATTATTATTATTATTATTAGCCAAGCTACAAAGTAACTGATAAAATCAGAATGCTACAAGCCCAAGAGTTCCAACATTTAAAGTAGCCCAGTGAGGAAAGGAAATATGGAATAGCAAATAAAAAATTATATAAATAATAAATATGAAATATTTCAAGATCAGTAACAATGTTAAAATAGATCAATCATATACATGTCAATTTACCTACAGAAAAACATTTAAAACTAGAACGGATAATCGGTAGAGTGCATACCTTCGCCTATATCATGTTTATACAACAAGAATGGCAGTTGAGTTATGCACAATTTGGCACTGGTTTCGTGCAAATCAGATAAAAATTGGCATAGATATGGCTAAAAATTAGCTTTTTTTACCTTTTCGTGATCTTGGCATTAACCTTTTACCCAATCACTGCCAAA
>NC_090761.1:65535274-65547774 GCF_036898095.1 Palaemon carinicauda | reverse complement strand
ACCTTACCATCCTTGTGAACTAAGGATGTGGGTTTAGGGGAGCCGACAGGTCTACCTGGTGAGCCATCAGCAGCCATTACCTGGCTCTCCCTGTTCCTAGCTGGATGAAGATGGCCTTGGGCATAAATCTTATGGATATATTGTTAGTGTCTAGGGTATTGTTACTGTTCCTTGCCTCTGCCATTCATAAGTAACCTTTAAACCTTTAAAGAATGATTTTATTAGTGTCGTAATGTCTCAAAATACTTATGAATAATCTCTGACAAACCTTTCTCAAAGTCAGTTTAGACTATTATCCCAAATATCTAATTGGTTAAATTTAAATTCTGCCTTTATAGATATCCCCATTCCTTTTATTTGCTGTCCTATTTCCTGGTGTCCTCGAGCATGAGTACTTTTGAGACGATTTTCACCTGCAAGATGAACTAACGTTAAAGAGATGCTTTGAAAGCAAGGGGCCGGGGCACAGACATAAAAGTTCTTATTGCCTGGAACGAATAATAATACGCCTTTGCTATTTCTTCTCTGGGATTCTAAGATTAAAACTGAAGTGGACCAGATTATTGTGAACCCAAAGGTGCTCATTCCAGTGGAAATGTGAATTCCCCTTCCCCGCCCCCCCTCTTTGCTTCCTATAATTGGAACGATTCCAAGGATGATAATGTGGACGATTCCCAGTTATGCTTTGCATATGTAGAATACTGCCAGGGAAGATAGAGATATGCAGTTCGGTTCGTCGAATGCATGTCAAAGTGATTATCAAAATTGTATTTGTAGGAATGTAGTAAAGGACCATCAAGTTAGGACCAGGGAAGGCCAGACACCGGCTGCTGACGTTTCAGCAGGCAGACCTATAAGTTGCCTTGCTCACAAGGATGATAGGGGGTGAAGACACTACTAGAAACTATCGATCTTGGGCGTATCTCGAACTCCCGTTCAGCAGCTTGCTAAGTAAAGGTAAAGGTGTCTGGTTGCAGTTCTAGTTTCATCAGAATAGATGCTCATCAGAACGTAAGCCCGTCCAGCATAACCCCCCCCCCCTCCCCCACCCACTGTTGTGCCCAACCACAGCAGTGGCTTCTCCAGTAAATAGCTGAAACTCACGGTCCCAGGCTGGGATCGATCTGCTGCCATGTGAATGTAAGGCGAGCACGTTACCACTGTACTGTCTGTACTAGTGTACAGACACTATTTGAGGTTTTCTCTAGCTTTAATATAATTGTTTGAGTGTACACTCAGGTACACTATGCTCTCTGTTTCCATATTTCCTTTTTACACTGGGCTATTTTCCCTGTTGGATCCCTTGGGCTTGTAGCATGTTGCTTTTCCAACTGGGGTTTGTAGGGTAGCCAGGAATAATAATAATAATAATAATAATAATAATAATAATAATAATTTTAATAATAATAATTATATTCATGAGTAGTTTTTAATAAAGGAAAAAGTCCACTCCATTTGTTCAATAGTCTTAAGACTTGATGATTAATAATGTAACAAATAATTTATAAAGATTTTTATGATATAATCGCCACATATCATCCGAGCATGAGCAAGAATAATACATCTTAAGAAAAGAAAAACGCTTCGAGAGTTTAAATCTTTAGAGATCCATTATGGAGATATTTCACGAAACCTCGCTCCCTTTTTCGTAAAGGACCGTAGCAGAAATGTTCACACAATGCCCTGCTTTCAAAGGCAAGCAAGCATTGATCTCTGCGCCGTACGTGGGATATTGCAGGCGAAAAAGGAAGATTTTTTTTTTCTTTTTTTTTCCGACTGAGAATGAAAGAATTTTACTTTGCCTCTTCCATTCTCCCTCCTTACCTACTCACCAGTCTCCCCTACCCACTCCCCCTTCTCCCCTACGCACTCCACTTAATCTCCCCTACCTTCTCACCAATCTCCCCTACCTTCTCACCAATCTCCCCTACCTTCTCACCAATCTCCCCTACCCACTCACTAATCTTCCCTACCCACTCCCCCAATCCCCTCTACCCGCTTCCCTTTATCTCCCCTACCCACTCCCCCAATCTCCCCTACCCACACTTCAATCTCCCCTACCGACTGCCCCAATCTTCCATACCTACTCACCAATCTCCCCTGCTCACTCACCAATCTCTCCTACCTACTCCCCCAATCTCCCCTACCTACTGCCCCAATCTTCCATACCTACTCACCAATCTCCCCTGCTCACTCACCAATCTCTCCTACCTACTCCCCCAATCTCCCCTACCTACTGACCCAATATCCTCTACCCAACCCCTTTATCACCCCTACCTACTCCCCCAATTTCCCCTACCACCTCACCAATCGCCCCCACTCACTCCCTAATCTCCACTACTTACACCCCCAATCTCCCCTACATACTCCCCCAATCTCCCCTCCCCCCCTCTTCCCTTCAATTCTTTGTCCCCTATCTTGCTAGTGGGAGATACTTCGTCACATACTTCTTGCATTTTATTGAGAGAGAGAGAGAGAGAGAGAGAGAGAGAGAGAGAGAGAGAGAGAGAGAGAGAGAGAGAGAGAGAGAGAGAGAGAGAATGGTGTTGGTATAAAAGGAAGAGTTTCATTTTCAGATGTTCTTTTGAAAGGTTTTGTATGCAGTAGGGTTGTATATATATATATATATATATATATATATATATATATATATATATATATATATATATATATATATATATATATATATATATATATATATCGTGAGCCGTTACTAGTCATGTGAAAAACAAAAGGCTTCAGTCATGTTCATCCACTTTTGTCTACTTTATGGTCTTTATATATATATATATATATATATATATATATATATATATATATATATATATATATATATATATTATATACATACATACATACATATATATACATACATATATATACATACATATATACATACATACATACACGCACTTCTTTGAACTTCACATTTGTACTGTATATGTATACAGTCGTCTCACTCATAAATTACATATGTTCCTTATTTCAGCCCGAGTTCCTTCCTGGAATCTCGGAATCTGAAGCCAAGTCAGAGCTTTGTGGAATCGTGCCAGCAGAGGTTTTTTTCCTTTTTTTTCCTTTTTTCCCCAGAGTGTTAGATATCTACGAGTGCTAATCTAGTACGTCGACAAGGACTATTTCTAGGTATTCTTTTGAAGATTTCCCAGAATTCTTTACGATAGTGTGAGCTGCGATAACTGTATCTCTTGTAATCCTTTTCTTGTTGGTAGACTTCTGTGTGATTTACGAGTTTAAACTTCTGAGATGGTGTTTCTTTTGTATGTGCAGATTCAGGGAACTAGGAGAGAATTTTTAAGTACCTTTTTTTTATTAATTTATTCAATTTTTTGGGTGTCGAGTATAAATATGATCTGTCAAAATTTTGTAATAAAGATATTAATTGTTCAGACAATTGTGAGGTGTTAGAATAAAAATAGCCCTAGAAAAAATCTTACTTTTAAAATGAATTTTGTTTACAGTTTGCTAACCACCAACTTTAGCATCCTTGCGATTTTAGAATTCATGACGTTAAAAATCAAATAATCGTTTTACCCAACGTCCTAGAATGATTGATTTCAGCCTCTATTTGTTATATCTATCTGATTTGGAGTCGTGTGAGATTAGCCAGTCGTATCGAGCTATGACCAGTTCTTCCACTGTCATTTCCAAGTATTTTTTTTTTCACCTGGAAGTTAAATTTTCAGGAGGTTTAATGTGTGCCAATTAAATTCACTTCAGTGGGCTTGTATTGGGCGTGTCTTTGGGTTCTGATCAGTATGTAAAATAAATATTTATCTCAGCCAACGAAGTTGGAAAGAGATATGTGTGTGTGTTTGTTTGTTTGTGGACACCTTCCTGGCCACATTTTTAATCGTAGAGTAATGAAACCTTCAAGGATTAACTGTTATGTAAAAAATGGAAATGAATAAATTTTGGAAGGTTAAGGTCACGCTCAAGCAAAATGTTAAATTCACAGTTGTTTCAAACTTGGTTAATATTTTAGTGTGTAAAAATCCACGCCAATTAATACATGTCAAGGCCAAAGGTCAAGGTCAAAATCGAGAAATGAGCTGTCGCAGTGGAGGTCTGCGATCTATTGAGAGCCCCTCTAGTTGTATAGCTGTCTTTAGTATATTTTTTCTTTATGGAAAGCAATTTGCTCAAGTTGTTTCAAGGAATGTAATTTGGATTTTAATGTTTGAAAGAAAGCATCGAACAATTCCTCTTATCCGTATATTGTTGTTTTACACTATTGAAAAAGCTGTAAATCTAATCAGAAATTCTCCGTAACAATAAACTGTTCTCAGCCGCATTTCAGTAAAATACAGGCAGCCGTAATTTTTACCCTACTTTGTTAATATCTTTTACTGCTTGGTGACGGTAAAAACCCTCCTTAACGTCAATATATCCTTTTTTAAAACGGCAAATGCCTGGCCACATTTATTCCAGGATTTTTACCGTGTTACGGCAAATTTTTAACGCTAGGTAAATTTGCCTGAACAGATAATATTGGTTCCCAGCCAACGAAGTAAAAATAACATCTGATACTCGAGATTATTTTAAGTTGTTCGATATTACGAAACCTCTAAGAAACCTTCTTATCTTATGATATATTTTGGTATTTTTTTAGTTTATTTGTTAATTGTGTAGCATTTTCTAGAATGATTGAAATAAACTATATTGAAAGCATCGTTCATTTGGAAAATATTTTGCAAAGGGTTATGATCTATGAATTTTCTGTAAGTACTTTAAATTTTTTCCACCAGTCCAAAATATTTCGAAGCAATTTTATTTATTTTCCATTATATATATATATATATATATATATATATATATATATATGTGTGTGTGTGTGTGTGTGTGTGTATATATATATAAATATATATATATATATATATATATATATATATATATATATGTATATATATATATATAAATATATATATATATGTGTGTGTGTGTACATATATATATATATACAAATATGTGTATATATATACATATTTATGTGTGTATATATAAATATATATATATAAATATATATATATAAATATATATATATATATATATATATATATGTATATATATATAATGTGTATGTGTATATATGTATACATATATATGTATATATATGCATATATATATATATATATATATACTTGTGTATATAATGTATATATATAGATATGTATATATATATATGTATGTATGTATGTATATAAATATATGTAACTATATAACTATATATATATGTATATATATATATTATATATATATATATATATATATAAAATTATATAACATCGATAATGACTAAGATGGCATAATTGATAATAATACAGCTTTACAAAATCTAAAGATAATTTTTCTTCTAAGCTTGAGATGTAGCATTATGCAACATCTCATTATGGTCTTATGAATGTGTCAGAAAACCAGGTAACTAACTACATATAATTAAATAGTCTAGGAAGGGACAGACGGAAGCTTTTCCGGAATGAAAGAAGAAAATGAAGCCGAGTGAAAGTATGAAAAGAAAGGAAACGAAAAAATTGAAGATGTACATATCTTGAGGCTTCCGTCTCAAGATGTTTTTGGGCATCCGATACAGAAATTGAAGAGAATTTCTGAACGTTTTAAAGTTCTTTTGAAGATAGAACTTTCCGGAGAATACTTGATATTATACGGTATTTAGCCTTGCAGGATGTATCGGCTCCTCCATGTTGACCAGTCTTTCCGACTTTATAATAGTCTATGGGTTTTATCAATCCCTTTTTATTCTAATATTAGAATTATTACCCCCGCCAACGAAATTGGAAGGTCATGTTTACTCCCTTTTTGTGTGTGTGTGTGATGTTCAGATTGGATATGAAGGAATGTATAGGAATTCTATTCGATTTTGACTAGCTTTTTACAAATTTGGTCTTAAAGGGCAGTCTAATTGGGTGTCTTTTTGCGGGTATATTCTATCAAATAAAGGTAAAATATATTGCTCTTTTATGCTTCCTACCCCTTTTCTTGCTCTCCATTCTCTTTCACATTCACCATTTGATTGATGACTTGATCAATCTAACATTTTCTTACTCTTTCTTTCCGAGCTTGAGGTCTTATGGCCTTGTGGTGGCCTATTGGAAACGTCTCTGCTTGGCGTTCTGCCGAAGTTCAAGTCCTGCTCAAGCTCGATAGTTTCTTGTGGCGTCTGCAACATCACCATCCTTGCGAGTTAAGGATGGGAAGTTTAGGGGGAGCCAATAAATATGCCTGCTGAGTCATTAGCAGCCATTGCCTGACCCTTTTTGGTCCTAGCTTGGGTGGAGAGGGGGTAGGGCACTGTCCCGTTTCTGCCTTTCATGAGTGGCCTTTAAACCTTCAACCCTCTTTGTCTTATAGTTTGGATGGAGAGGGGGCTAGGGCGCTGTCCTGCTAGCCAGGGCGTTGTCATTGTCCTATTTCTGCCATTCATGAGAGGCCTTTAAACCTTCAACCTTCTTGGTCCTAGCTTGGGTGGAGAGGGGGATAAGGCATTGTCCTCCTAGCTATGACGTTGTAACTGTCCCTTGTTTCTGCCATTCATGAGTGGCCTTTAAACCTTCAACCCTCTTTGTCTTAGTTTGGATTGAGAGGGGGCTAGGGCACTATCCTGGTAGCTAGGGCATTATCACTGTCCCTTATATCTGCCATTCATGAGCGGCCTTTATACTTTCAAGAGTAATCCCACCTTAATGGTATCTTCAGCATTTGTTCAGTCAGATTACCTTAGATGTCAGGATGCCAGAAAACTCTCAATCAATCAATAAATCAATCTTTAGTCAGAATGCGTTTAGAGAATCCCCAGTGTGAGTGGGACACGTTTAGAACACGTATAGTTTTAAAACCACTCACAGAATCTTTTCGCCCCCAGCCTTTTATGGCTTGATCAAGTTGTCGTAAAACGTGTCGTAAATTAACTTTATGTTTTGAGGTTTAGAGGTTTAAGTTTGGGTTTTATGTAGGTTAAATGCCAATGCTATTAACAGTACGGGGGGAATTTGTAACCGAGGATTAGGCGGTCATTAACTGGAGGGGAGAAAACATTTTGTATATTAGGATGATATAAATACCATTAACAAATTCTATGTCATAACTACGAAATAGGTTTTGATGAAACTGGTTATAAACTGACAAATTTTTACTTGATAATTTAACTTTATTTTGTGATCGTTTGAAAGATTTCACGTTTAAAAACATACGTTAAAATATATACAAATATTCTTTTTAATACGAAGATTTGTGTAGGGTGATCGTTTAAAAGATTTCATGTTTAAAAACATTGGTTAAGAAAATAAACATATTCTTTTTCAATTTGAAGATTTATGTAGGGTGATCGTTTAAAAGATTTCAAGTTTCAAAGATTTAAGATTTCCTGTTTAAAGACATAGGTTAAAAAATAAACATACTCTTTTTCAATTTGAAGATTCATATAGGTCGATCGTTTATGATTTCATGTTTGAAAGCATAGGTTAAAAAAATTATATATTTTTTTTAATTTGAAGATTTGCGTAGAAAACCTATAATTGACAAAATTACGTCGGAGAATATCTTGCATGGAAAATAATCTTTCGAGTTCATCTTTCACTTTTGACAGAAGAAAAATATATCTTCCTTCCACCTGTTTTGCAACAGCATTTTTAGGTTTTACGATTTTCCTATGACGTAATATCTCTCTTACTTATTTGAGGAAGCGGCGTTCTCTATAACCTATTTGAGATCTATATGGCATGTCACCTCTCTCTCTCTCTCTCTCTCTCTCTCTCTCTCTCTCTCTCTCTCTCACTGATAATAGAACAACCCGTTTAAGCTTGCCATCGCATGTTTTACATTGTTTTAATTTTCGTGACATTCTTCTTCTCAACTGTTTGTATATAAGATCGTTATCTTTTGAATAAAGTTTATTTGCATTCACATAGCCTCTCTCTTAGCACCTAACACCAACGTTGTCACATTTCCCTATACCTTAACTCTATTCCCGTTTTCTTTCTTCTCTACTGTTTTTTTTTAACCTCTTTTCTTTTTCTTACATAATAGTGCAACTACTGTGGTCCCGACTCCCATTTTACACCTATAGTCAATTTCTTTTAGCAAGGCATATTTGTACCGAATCGCAGCTGTGCCCTTTCAGCTTGGAAAAGTTTCCTGATCGCTGATTGGTTGGACAAGATAATTGTAACCAATCAGCGATCAGGAAACTTTTCCGAGCTAAAAGGGCACCGCTGCGAGTCGGTGCAAATCTGCCTCGCTAAAAGAAATGGACTATAGTTGCCGAATGACCTCACAGTCCCCAATGCCTGGCTATGTAGCCAAAATTCATAAATGCAATCTATACTTTTCTCAGCGTGAATATTCGAGTACCCAGTTGTATTTTCATGACCTCTTTGAATTATTTTTTGAACGTTTCTTTATTAAATCATAACGGATCCTTTCCGTTTTCATTTATATTCTTCATTATTACCTCCGCCAACGAAGTTGGAAGGAGATTGTTTTCGTCCGCTTGTGTGTTTGTAATGCGTGTGTGTTTTTGTTTGTTTGTGAACAACTTCCTGGCCACAGTTTTAATCGTAAAATAATGGAACTTGGAGGGATTAACTGTTATGTAAAAAAAATGGAAATGATTAAATTTTGGAAAGTCAAAGTCAAAGGGTCAAGAACACAGTCAAGCAAAATTTCAAATTCACGTAATCAGACATAAGTTTGGACATCGTTGTCACAGAGACTTCAAATTTGGTTAAGGTCAAAGGTTAGGGTCAAGGTTAAGCAAAAGGTCGAGAAATAAGCTGCCTTAGCGGAGGTCTGCGCTCTACTGAGTGCCCCTCTTGTCTTACTCTTGTTGAAATACAATTTTCACTTGGTATTATTTAAACAACATACATTCATCTTACCTCACATCGATTGATGGTTATTATATGAATTACAACAACACGCTCGTACGTGACAGAGCTTGAACCAGTTATTTACAAACAAATAAATGAGAGAGAGAGAGAGAGAGAGAGAGAGAGAGAGAGAGAGAGAGAGAGAGAGAGAGAGAGAGAGGAGAGAGAGAGAGAGAGCTATCGCATTTGACATTAATCGAAACACCTGTTACAGCCCTCCGGGTCGTCTTATTATTTGAATGATTCAAATTTTCCGGTCGCCTTTGTCTTGACATTAAATCTTGACTTTCTCTCGTCAGGTTCGATCTCGGAGGCATTTATGGACGAATTTACCCATATTTCAGATTTTGAAAGTCTCTCTCTCTCTCTCTCTCTCTCTCTCTCTCTCCCTTACCGAATATATCCGAGTTCAGTTGTTAGTGCCTCTCTCTCTCTCTCTCTCTCTCTCTCTCTCTCTCTCTCTCTCTCTCTCTCTCTCTCTCTCTCTCTGTGGAATGTATTCATGGAAAACAATTTTAATTTACGTAATGGCACTTTTATAGTGTGGGGGACTTTTAAGATTATTTCCAAATCATTCTGTTGAAAGTCTTTTGATCTGTTTGGACATTCATAAAAAATGTTTTCAATCGTAAAAGGTATTTTCATTGTTATATCCGGTTTATGATGTTTGTACCCTATCATTTATTTATTTATTTATTTATTAACCTCCACCAACAAAGTTGGAAGTAGGTTATGTTTTCGCCCCTGTTTGTGTGTGTGTTGTTACGTGTGTGTGTATGTTTATTTGTGAACAGCTTCCTAGTCACAATTTTAATCATATTATAGTGAAACTTGTAGGGATTAACTATTATGTAAAAAGCTTGAAAGATTAAATTTTGGAAGCTAAAAAGGTCAAGGTCACGGTCAAGCAAAATGTCCAATTCACGTAATCAGTCACAAGTTTGGACATGGCTGTCACAGAGACTTTAAACTTGGTTCATATTTTTAGTGTATGAATATCCACGCCAATTAATACATACTAAATCTAGGTCAGACAAAAGGATGAGAAATAAGCTGCCGCGTCTGAGGTCTGCACTCTACAGTACTGAGTGCCCCTGTAGTTTATTTATTCATCTATATTAAACAAAATACCTTGGACGGATAGTTGCAAAAGTTCATGAGAAGAAATGAATAAATGAATATCAGTTTTGTGAGTTGTTAGCCTGATGAATGACGTCTCTGATCACCAGTTTAGCTTATTGTATGATGATTGGAATCACCAATCAAACCTTTTCAATTGGTCACTGAACTGCCCGTGAATTCGTATTAGATTGGAATATGAATCCCTTAAATATGTCAATCAATTGAGGATTGGTAACACCAAGGAGCTCTATTGGAATGCGATTCGACCCCATTGCTGATCAACATGGAAATTTATTTATATAAAAAAATATGTTGAATAAACTACATTATGACTGTGCTTTCTTATGACGTTAATTTACTGCTGCCTTGGAATGCTAGTGAAGTCTCTCGTTCTTTAGGTCCCTCAGTATTGTATTTGAAAACTAGAGGGGCACTCAGTAGAGCGCAGACCTCCACCATGGCAGCTTATTTCTTAAAATTTTGCTCGAGCTTGACCTTGACCTTTGAACTTAACATGTATTAATTGACATGGATTTTCATACACTCAAATATGAACCAAGTTTGAAGTCTCTGTGACAACGATGTCCAAACTTATGGATGATTACGTGAATTGTACATTTTGCTTAACCTTTGACCTTGACCATCCAAAATTTAATCATTTCCAGCCTCTTACATAACAGTTAATCCCTACAAGTTTAATTACTCTAAAAGTTGTTCACAAACACACACACACACACACACACACACAAACACACAAAGAGGGGCAAAAACATAACCTCCTTCCAATTTCGTAGGCGGAGGTAATAAAGATTGAACTCATCTCTCCTGATTATTCTAATAATTCTAAAGGATTCTTTAGGTCTCTCAGAAATGTGTTTGAAAAATAGGAATTCATACAGGTTTTAAGCAGAATAATATATCAACGCATAGCCATTTGCTATTCAATTAACTAATTGATTATTAATAGATTATGATTAAACTGAATAATGATAATCATGTGAAGATGATCCTCTCATATTATCTAAGTGGAGGCTCTCGTAATTATTGTTGAGTTTAACACGGGACTATTAGCCGTCGTAAATAGTAATTATCATAATTGATAGTATTTGAAATTACTCATGGAATGCTATATTATATTATATTTATTATATTTACTATAATTTGTTATTACTCAAGGAATGCTAGTTCAATATATAAAAATCAAGCTTTAGATGAAATTTGAATTGATAAGATTTTACACACATAACTACAAATAGACGACAAAACGTCTTCGATTCATTACTCTTCACCGTGTTTCCGACCTTGAGATTTTCTGACCTGGAAATTTTCCGACCATGGTATTTTCCGACCATGAGATTTTCCTTCCTACCATTAGATTTTTTGACCAAGATATTTTCCTTCCTACCGTTAGATTTTCTGACTAAGAGATTTTCCTTCCTACCATGAGACTTTCCTTCCTACCATTAGATTTCCCTATCATGAGATTTTCAAACCATGACATTTTACAACTATGAGATTTTCCTATCTTTAGATTTTATGACCATGAGATTTTCCTTCCTACCATTAGATTTTCCGATCATGAGATTTTCAATCCATGACTTTTCCAACCATGAGATTTTCCTTCCTACCATTAGATTTTCTGACCTAGAGATTTTCCTTCCTACCATTAGATTTTCTGACCATGAGACTTTCCTTCCTACCATTAGATTTTCCTATCATGAGATTTTCAAACCATGACATTTTACAACCATGAGATTTTCCTATCTTTAGATTTTCTGACCATAAGATTTTCCTTCCTACCATTAGATTCTCTGACCATGATAATTTCCTTCCTACCATTAGATTTTCCGACCATGGGATTTTCAATCCTACCATGAGATTTTCCAACCATGAGATCTTCCAATCTTGAGATTTTCTGACCATGAGATTTTCTTTCATACTATGAGATCTTCCCACCATGAGATTTTCCCACCATGAGAAAAGCAAGACA
Source organism: Palaemon carinicauda (assembly GCF_036898095.1). Classification (NCBI taxonomy): domain Eukaryota; kingdom Metazoa; phylum Arthropoda; class Malacostraca; order Decapoda; family Palaemonidae; genus Palaemon; species Palaemon carinicauda. Next base: position 65,535,759 of record NC_090761.1, on the reverse strand, counting down.
TCTCATGACAGCGTTAGCCATCCGCCCTTGTAAGCCTCTCGAAGAACTCATTGTAGTAGGAAACCCAAAAAGGCCTCCAGACAAAGCCATAAGGAAACTAATTTTCGAAAACCCCAGAGACGCTTTTGACGCTTCTTTTGCGTTAATTTACCGACTTAGACTCTTCTGTGATTTTCATTAGTGACGCATTGTCTAGTCGAAAGCCTATTGATCAAGGTCATGGTCTTCCAATGTCTTGGGGTTGAGTTCTCTTGCTTGAGGGTGCACTCGGGCACATTATTCTATCTTATTTCTCTTCCCTTTTTTTAAGTTTTTATAGTTTATATATGGAATTTTTGTTTTAATGTTGTCACTGTTCTTAAAATATTTTGTTTTAATTGTTTATTACTTCTCTTGCATCTTATTTATATCCTTGTTTCCTTTCCTCCCTGGGATATTATTCCCTGTTGGATCCCTTGGGTTAATAGCACTGCTTTTCCAACTAG
>NC_090761.1:65515274-65525274 GCF_036898095.1 Palaemon carinicauda | reverse complement strand
TAATATATATATGTATATATATATATGTATATATATATATGTATAGATAAACAGTATATGTATGTATGTATGTATATGTGTATTTTAGATGTGCGTGTGTAGATATAATGATAACAGCCTTGTCGTTTATCGATATAAGACATACAGTACGGAGTCAGCAGAGGCACAGCACGAGCAAAGACAAGAATATCGCGGCAAGTTGATATAATCCTTCAGGAGATTTGAAGAAAAAGAAGAAAGTAAATTTGTTTAATGAATTGCACGCAAGCGAACGTAGGAGGGAGTGGAGGATGGAAGGATGATGATGAGGGAAATGGGTGGAAGAGGATGATGATGAGGAGAAAGAAGGGATAAAAAGAAGAGAAGAAGAGAATAAAGAGAAGACGGTGGTGGTGGTGGATCTGGCAATGAGGGAAGGAGAAATGGATAGCTTAGCTAAGCCCCGCCAGATCGATCCAAAGGAGAGAGAGAGAGAGAGAGAGAGAGAGGAGAGAGAGAGAGAGAGAGAGAGAGAGAGAGAGAGAGAGAGAGAGAAGGGGGAAAGTGGAGGAGTACGATGTTCGTTTGTATGTGTGTGTATAAAGCATCGTGAAACGTAGTTGCATTAGTATGCCTAGATGAAATGTTGCAGTAGCAGACTTGCATGAAAATGTGGTGCATTGATAGACCTAAAGGAATTGTTGCAATGCACATTTCATTAAACATCTGTGCAGTGCCAGACATTGATGGTATGTTACAACAGGCTTTGATGAACCGTTGATGGAATATAAATGAAACGTTATTGTACTGGCAAACATATATGAAATATTATTTGCTGAGGCTGTCTTAGATGAAACAACAATGAAACGTTGTCTCTTGAGAAACATACATTTCAGCTTTTCCAACATATTGCCTTACAATGGCACACGGCTTGGTGTTCTGCCGGACTGGGGTTCGAGTCCCGCTCAAGTTAAATAGTTTCTTATTGTTTCTGCAACCTCACTATCCTTGTGAGCTAAGGATGGGTGTTGTGTTAGGAGAAGCATATAGGTCTGTCTACTGAGTCATCATTAGCCATTGCCTGGCCCTCCCTAATCCTAGCTTGGGTGGAGATAGGCTTGGGTGCTGATCATAATATCTATATATGGTCAGTCTTTAGGGCATTGTTACTGTCCCTTGTCTCCGTTTTTATTATTATTATTATTATTATTATTATTATTATTATTATTATTTGCCAAGGTACAACCATAGTTGGAAAAGCTGGATGCTATAAGCCCAGGGGCCCCAACAGGGAAAATAGCCTAGTGAGGAAAGGAAACCAGGAATACGTAAGTATTTTGAGAACAGCAACAACATTGAAATAGGTATTTCCTATAAAAACTTTAAAACGGAAAATGCCTGGCTACATTTATTCCTGGATATTTACCGTATTTCACGGCAATTTTTAACAGTGTACACTTAGGATATTTGCATTAAAAACACAGTAAAAATATATTCCAGGATTCTTACCTTTTTAAAAACCGTTATATTGACGTAAAAGACTATCTGTTACGGTCACCAACCCGTAAAAGATAACAACAAAGTAAGGTAAAATTACGGTCACCTGTATTTTACTGAAATACGGTTGAGAACAGTATATTTTTACGGAGAATTTCCGATTAAAATTATAGTTTTTTTTTTTTTTTTTTTTTTTTTTTTTTTTTTTTTTTTTTTCTAACAATGTGGATAAAAGCGAACATTACACATTACACTCGTGTTAGAAGAAGCAGATTTGCAAATGTTTAAAATTTCAAAACTGTATTCAGACGTGAAGCAATATTGCTCCGAGTTCTTAGAAATCGGCTCAATGAACTGAGAGCAAATAGCGTTCTTTTTATAGCATTGATATTTGTCTTGGCATGCGATGGCCCTAGAACTTCGTGATGGGTATTGCCTTTAATTGTCCGAACGGTTATTATCTCTCTCTCTCTCTCTCTCTCTCTCTCTCTCTCTCTCTCTCTCTCTCTCTCTCTCTCTCTCTCTCCTGTATGTTTATTGATGTCCTAGTTACACACTCAGCTTGGTTTCATTCTCTTAAAGCCTAACACACACACACATACTCTCTCTCTCTCTCTCTCTCTCTCTCTCTCTCTCTCTCTCTCTCTCTCTCTCTGTCATTGATGTTCGACCTTGTTTCTCTGTCTGGTTGTATTCTCTACAAGCCTGAGACTCACTCTCTCTCTCTCTCTCTCTCTCTCTCTCTCTCTCTCTCTCTCCTCTCTCTCTCTCTCTGTCTCTCTCTCTCTCATGTTCGACCTTGTTTCTCTGTCTGGTTGTATTCTCTACAAGGCTGAGACTCTCTCTCTCTCTCTCTCTCTCTCCTCTCTCTCTCTCTCTCTCTCTCTCTCTCTCTCTCTCTCTCTCTCTCTTATTGTATTTTTTCAATATTAGACATTTGGTACATCGTCTTAACCCAATTAATAGAATGTGTAACTCTAGGACTCATTCTCAAGTAATTTTCCTACCTTTCATAGAATTTCATTCCTTTTTTCATTAAAAGTTACATCCAGAGAATGTCATTTGTAGAAATAAGTTTTACCAGCAGGGAGGTATTTCAAGAATTCATTAATTTTTCGCTTGTTTATTTTTATAAATATTTTTCGTATCATCATCATCATCTCCTACGATTATTGACGCAAAGGGCCTCGGTTACATTTCGCCAGTCGTCTCTTATCTAGAGCTTTTAAATCAATACTTCTCCATTCATCATCATCTACTTCACGCTTCATAGTCCTCAGCCATGTAGGCCTGGGTCTTCCAACTCTTTTACTGCCTTGTGAAGCCCAGTTGAAAGTTTGATGAACCAATCTTTCCTACTATATAATGTTTTTTTCGTATGCAGAAAATAATTTCATGAATTATTTGTTTAAATCGTGAATATATTGATATGCAAAGTCATTTTGAAAAATAGTCAAGATAAGATATGTATTAAACAGGATTTATAGGTTTATATTGATAGGAATCTTTTTTTCTTTTAAATACCATCGTTTCCACCACTCCAGCCTGAAGAAGGGAGACGCCACTCCCGAAACGCTAAGCTTGTTTACTGTTCATAGATTCATTGGAAGATTCATTATTTAAATTTTAAGATTTGATGAGCTGTTATATATGAAATAATATTTAACAGATTCATTTTAAATACAATATAGAAGATATTAGATGATTTATCCTACGAGAACTTACAAATTCATCGGGCGGTCGTGTTGAAGTATTTAATATAACAATATTTTCATAAAAGTAATGTATATACTTTTGTTTACTGTAAATGGACATATCATAAAAGAGAATATTAGTTCAATATGTCAGATTTGGGACAAATGGAATATATTCTTCAAATTGAATTAATTGTACGTGGCAAATTTGTTTGGTTCGGGTGAATCATTTATTTCATTTATTTCGTATAATTTATAAAGCAAGCGCACACACACACACACGTATGTGTGTATATATTTAGACACACACACTCGTTAGTAGTCCACTGCAGAACAAAGGCCTCAGATATGTCCTTCCACTTGCCTCTGTTTATGGGTTTTTTTCTGTGCCAGTCCACACCCGCATATTTTCTTAGTTACTTAATCCATCGTTTTCTCTTCCTGCCCCTGCATCTTTTGCAATCACTAGGGGCCCATTCTATTATTTTTAATGTACATCTATTATCTGTTATTTTCATGTTTAAATATATGTGTGTATATATATATATATTTCTATATATTTATATATACTGTATGTATATATATATATATATATATATATATATATATATATATATATATATATATATAATATGTGTGTGTGTGTGTATGTATGTGCATGTAACAATGAAAGAACTGTCAAAAGTTGAGAAGAGCGAATGCCGGAACGATGAAAATTGATTCCACCCTAGAGTTCATATCTTGAGACAGAATGGCAGAAGGGGAAGAAGCGTGAAACTTGATATGCATGTTCCTGGAATGAGTCGGGCTCTGATAATTACCCCTCCTCGAAATTAGAGTCCGAAATGCTTTTATGGAAAAAATGGAGAGGGTGGAAGATACCATGTCAAGATTACGGGAAGGGAAACGTTTGATTAACGTTTTGAAGGGCATGCTGGGTAATGGAAAGTGTAGTATTCGTGAAATGTGGGTTCAGTTCCCGTGGAGTTTTTTTAATTAATCACATTGTCAAGATTACGAGTTTTGAAGGGCATGCTAGGTAATGGAAAGTGTAGTATTCGTGAAATGTGGGTTCAGTTCCCGTGGAGTTTTTTTAATTAATCACATTGTCAAGATTACGAGTTTTGAAGGGCATGCTGGGTAATGGAAAGTGTAGTATTCGTGAAATGTGGGTTCAGTTCCCGTGGAGTTTTTTTAATTAATCACATTGTCAAGATTACGAGTTTTGAAGGGCATGCTGGGTAATGGAAAGTGTAGTATTCGTGAAATGTGGGTTCAGTTCCCGTGGAGTTTTTTTTTTTTTTTTTTTCAATTAATCAAATTGTCAAGATTACGAGTTTTGAAGGGCATGCTGGGTAATGGAAAGTGTAGTATTCGTGAAATGTGGGTTCAGTTCCCGTGGAGTTTTTTTAATTAATCACATTGTCAAGATTACGAGTTTTGAAGGGCATGCTGGGTAATGGAAAGTGTAGTATTCGTGAAATGTGGGTTCAGTTCCCGTGGAGTTTTTTTTTTTTTTTTTCAATTAATCAAATTGTCAAGATTACGAGTTTTGAAGGGCATGCTGGGTAATGGAAAGTGTAGTATTCGTGAAATGTGGGTTCAGTTCCCGTGGAGTTTTTTTAATTAATCACATTGTCAAGATTACGAGTTTTGAAGGGCATGCTGGGTAATGGAAAGTGTAGTATTCGTGAAATGTGGGTTCAGTTCCCGTGGAGTTTTTTTTTAATTAATCAAATTGTCAAGATTACGAGTTTTGAAGGGCATGCTGGGTAATGGAAAGTGTAGTATTCGTGAAATGTGGGTTCAGTTCCCGTGGAGTTTTTTTTTAATTAATCAAATTGTCAAGATTACGAGTTTTGAAGGGCATGCTGGGTAATGGAAAGTGTAGTATTCGTGAAATGTGGGTTCAGTTCCCGTGGAGTTTTTTTTTAATTAATCAAATTGTCAAGATTACGAGTTTTGAAGGGCATGCTGGGTAATGGAAAGTGTAGTATTCGTGAAATGTGGGTTCAGTTCCCGTGGAGTTTTTTTAATTAATCACATTGTCAAGATTACGTGTTTTGAAGGGCATGCTGGGTAATGGAAAGTGTAGTATTCGTGAAATGTGGGTTCAGTTCCCGTGGAGTTTTTTCAATTAATAAATTGTCAAGATTACGAGTTTTGAAGGGCATGCTGGGTAATGGAAAGTGTAGCATTCGTGAAATGTGGGTTCAGTTCCCGTGGAGTTTTTTTAATTAATCACATTGTCAAGATTACGAGTTTTGAAGGGCATGCTGGGTAATGGAAAGTGTAGTATTCGTGAAATGTGGGTTCATTTCCCGTGGAGTTTTTTCAATTAATAAATTGTCAAGATTACGAGTTTTGAAGGGCATGCTGGGTAATGGAAAGTGTAGTATTCGTGAAATGTGGGTTCATTTCCCGTGGAGTTTTTTCAATTAATAAATTGTCAAGATTTCGAGTTTTGAAGGGCATGCTGGGTAATGGAAAGTGTAGTATTCGTGAAATGTGGGTTCAGTTCCCGTGGAGTTTTTTTTTAATTAATCACATTGTCAAGATTACGAGTTTTGAAGGGCATGCTGGGTAATGGAAAGTGTAGTATTCGTGAAATGTGGGTTCATTTCCCGTGGAGTTTTTTTAATTAATCACATTGTCAAGATTACGAGTTTTGAAGGGCATGCTGGCTAATGGAAAGTGTAGTATTCGTGAAATGTGGGTTCAGTTCCCGTGGAGTTTTTTTAATTAAGCAAATTGTCAAGATTACGAGTTTTGAAGGGCATGCTGGGTAATGGAAAGTGTAGTATTCGTGAAATGTGGGTTCAGTTCTCGTGGAGTTTTTTAATTAAGCAAATTGTCAAGATTACGAGTTTTGAAGGGCATGCTGGCTAATGGAAAGTGTAGTATTCGTGAAATGTGGGTTCAGTTCCCGTGGAGTTTTTTTAATTAAGCAAATTGTCAAGATTACGAGTTTTGAAGGGCATGCTGGCTAATGGAAAGTGTAGTATTCGTGAAATGTGGGTTCAGTTCTCGTGGAGTTTTTTAATTAAGCAAATTGTCAAGATTACGAGTTTTGAAGGGCATGCTGGCTAATGGAAAGTGTAGTATTCGTGAAATGTGGGTTCAGTTCCCGTGGAGTTTTTTTAATTAAGCAAATTGTCAAGATTACGAGTTTTGAAGGGCATGCTGGCTAATGGAAAGTGTAGTATTCGTGAAATGTGGGTTCAGTTCTCGTGGAGTTTTTTAATTAAGCAAATTGTCAAGATTACGAGTTTTGAAGGGCATGCTGGCTAATGGAAAGTGTAGTATTCGTGAAATGTGGGTTCAGTTCCCGTGGAGTTTTTTAATTAAGCAAATTGTCAAGATTACGAAAAAGGGAAACGATTGATTAACGTTTCGTAGGGCATGCTGGGTAATGGAAAGTGTAGTATTCGTGAAATGTGGGTTTAGTTCCCGTGGAGTTTGTTTAAATTGAGCAAATTGTCAAGATTACGAGAAAGAGAAATGTTTGATTAACGTTTTGGACGTTTTCCAGGACACGGTGGGTTATGAAAAGAAGGCTCAGTATATTATTGATGAAATATGTGTTTAATTTCAGTGGCTTTTCTATTTTTCAAATTACACAAATTGTCAAGATTACGAGGAAGAGAAACGTTTGATTGATTGACGGTTTTTAGAACGCGATGGGTAATTGAAAGGATCTGTGTAGTATTTGCGAAATGTGGGTTTTTATTTCCCGTAGACTTTTATATCATATGTTAAGTAAATGTATAATTTTTTTATTGTTTCAGATGGTAGAAATATCTTTTAAGTGTAGGGGAAAGTAGGAGTTATAGTCAATTTCTTTTAATGAGGCACATTTGCACCGACCCGCAGCGGTGCCGTTTTAACGGAAAAGTATCCTGATCGCTGATTGGTTAGAATTATCTTGTCCAACCAATCAGCGATCAGGAAACTTATCCGAGCTAAAAGGGCACCGCTGCAACTCGGTGTAAATCTGCCTCGCTAAAAAAAATTGACTATAGTCGGGGTTGTAAATTATATTAGATATGTTCATACTTTATTCCCCCAGCATGTTTGAATTTAGATGGTAAGAATATCTTTTAAGTGTTAGAAAAAGCAGGCGTTATATGGTTTTACTTGTAAAGTAAATCTGTTCATACCATATTTTCCAAGGATAATTTAAATAACACGATACAAGTAATAATAATAATAATAATAATAATAATAATAATAATAATAATAATAATATTATTATTATTATTGTTATTATTATTATTATTATTATTATACAGTAATAATAGTAATTCTTGTAACTTGTGTTTTTCTCAAGATATTAGTGTTACTCATGTCTTTAACTAACTTGAAGTTTATTTTTTAACCACCATATGACAAGGATAGTTTCTTCAACTGTGTAGTTCTGCATTTGTTTATGGAATAAAACATATAGTGTTTCTTTTCATCATTATTATGTAAGAAATATCAGTTTTACCTATTACGTGTTTTTTTTATTTTAATCATCTATCAAAATCTTTTCATTTTGTGTTGCACTGTATATTACATATAGTTTATTCTTCAAATCTCTTTTTACCAGAATTAGCTTGTTTACCTTCTTGGGTTAAGAATCTTCTCTTTAAGAGTGGCAACTTGACCTGTAATAATGAAAACTTTAAAGAGTACTCGGATATTGAAACCTTTGCCAACGCTATTAAAAATTAATAATTTTCTTTAAATAATTAATTCTTTTTCGTTCACGTAAACCTGATTAGCATAGTTACCCAAAATACTCTTCGTTTATTCAAGCAAATGAATGTGTCGTTTTCTCTGAAGTACGCGTCAGTGACAGCAGCAGTAAAGTATATCATAAGAAAAAAAAAGTCTGGGTCCATGTCTCAACTGTTGTTTCTTGAGGTGTTTTGAATCCATCTTAAAAACATCCCTTTTGTCTGGTAAGAGTTACGCAGAGAGATACAACTTAAAATAACCTCTGCTTTAAGATAATGTAAGCTTCACTGTAGATTCCTGAGTGGGGGATACATTAACGTGGTGAAAGGGTTTGTGCGTTACCATGATCAGCTAAGCTGTACTAGTCAGGGCCATTCATACTAGGTTCCCACCATCACCAATCCACTCTAGCCAGCGTGGTGATGAAAATGACCAAACTCCAGATATGATCAAGAACATGTCTGAGGCCTTTGTCCTGCACTGGATTAGAAACGGCTGTATTTGTTGTTGTTGTTGTAGATTTATCAGGATATATTGGTTATGAGAGTGGTCAAACTCCAGACATGACCAAGGACATGTCTGAGGCCTCTGTCCTGCAATGGTCTAGAAACAGCAGCATTTGTTGTTATTGTAGATTTATCAGGATATACCCTATATTTTCTTGTATATAATGAAATAATTTACAAATATTTTGTTACCGAGAGAAAAGTTCTCATTTATATATCCACTTCAATATGCTTGGCGTAGTATTGAATATATATTTTTCCACCAACGCAGACTGTCAATGGAAATGTCACATCTGAGTCTCGGTTTTCTCGTATTTCCTCAAGACACTTTTCCTCGGAAGACCTCGGGTGACCTATGGTTCCCGAGGTCTTTTCCCGTCGGGGTCCTGAAGACCTATGGTTCACCGAAGTCCCGAGGAACGAGATCGCGAGGCATCGCACGAGGATTTATAGACACGCAGGAAATGAGAAACATGTAAATGTCGCTCCTCTTCCTCGATTGAAGAAGAGGAGAGAGTTGTGTGTTTGGAGGATTTGAAAATGAAGGACGAGTGGAGATTTTAGAGCTCCAAGGCTGGATCCTGGTTTGTTTGTGGATTCCAATTCTTACCTTATTATTATTATTATTATTATTATTATTATTATTATTATTATTATTATTTTTATTATTGTTATTATTATTATTATTATTATTATTATTATTATTATTATCTAAGCTACAACCATGGTGAGAAAAGTATTATGGTATAAGGCCAAGGGGTCCAACAGGGAAATTATCCCAGTGAGGAAAGGAAATAAGAAAACAGATAGAATAGTGTGCCTGAGTGTACCCTCAAGCAAGAGAACTTTGACCCATGTGAAAGACCATGGTACAGCGTTTATGGCACTATCCAAGACTTAATTTTGGAGTTTCCTTCTCATAGAAGAGCTGCTTAAAGGTTTAAAGGTCGCTCATGAATGACAGAGCCAGGGACAGTGACAGTGCCCTAGAGACTGGCCATATATACATATGATGAGCACCCAAGCCCCCACTCCACCTAAACTAGGACCAGGAAGGACCAGGCAATGGCTGCTGATCATTCAGCAGGTAGACGTGTGGGATCCGCAGACACTACAAGAAACTATTGAGCTTGATCCGGTCTCGAATCCCAGTCCCGAAGATCGCCTGGAAGGGACGTTACCAATAGGTATTTAAAAATGATTTATCTTTGTTTTAAAAAGATTGGTTTTGGGGATTTCTTGCAGATTTAGTTTATTAGTTCGTCTGCAATACAAGAATTGAAGTATATCGGTAGAAACCAGTGTTAATACGTCAATGTATGGTTTACAGAATCAGGTACCCATATGCATGTATGTATGTGTATACACACACACACACACACACACACACACATATATATATATAATATATATATATATATATATATATATATATATATATATATGTGTGTGTGTGTATATATATATATATATATATATATATATATATATATACATATATATATATATATATATATATATATATATATATACATACAGTATATATATATGGATGAAAATCAGCAATATATCGTGCTCAAATAGAAATAAATTTTTTTCTCA
>NC_090761.1:65490274-65502774 GCF_036898095.1 Palaemon carinicauda | reverse complement strand
AACGGATATATAAAGTAAGTTAAGTAGGTCATATTTTAGCCTTGAATGGTCCTTTTGCAACCGATATGTTTCCATACAGTAAAAGCATATATTTGAAGGAGAAACTAAGAAAGTGGTAGTTTTAAAAGTATGCGAATACAATAAAGAGAATAATAAATAAGTGATAATTTGGTAAAGATGAACATGGAAAAAAAATCTTATTAGAATAAAAGTCAGTATTTGATGAAGAAGGAGTTATGAAAATAGTAATTGTGAAATCAGGTCAACACAGTAAAAAGAATAGTAAAGTGATAATTTTGTAAAGAGAACATGGGAAAAAGAAATTCGTATTTCATTTAATAGAAGCGAACAAATACTGTTAACAGCCAATTCAGTTAAATAGAAATCAAAAATGCTGTTAACTGCTAATGAATAAGTCTGGTAGATGACAGGATAATTAAAAAATTGAACATCTATTCCTCTTGCGATGTTTCCTTTTAACTTTACAGACCCTATCGGGAGACGTTGCTAGTCAGAGCATCCTTTTTAACAATTTCTCTGCAGTTTGAGAAACTTGCTTAATTAGTAATATACTGTAAATGAGTTCAACGAACCACTGACTCATATTGCCAGACCATTGAAAGTCTTTCGGGAATGAAAGGGGAAGCTAGAGCAAAATAGATATGGAGAAGTCGAACACCTAGGCTCGAAAACAATTAAGCAGTAAAAGAAAATGTAAAAACCAACGAGTATAGTAGGGTGAGGCAATTTTGGACATCTTTTTAGTCATCTTTGTACAAAGTCTATATTAATAATTTATGACCAAATACCAAACATGTTTTCAAGAGAGGGAGGTCTCATCTATAAAAATGGCTTGTTTCATAATCATCAAAGAATTAGAAATTCTCGTATTATAGTAATAAAAAAATATCTTAGAGACGAGGCAATTTTGGACACGTCTGTATCTCCGTTAAGCGCCAACGCTCAGTTGGGCAAACTATGACAATTTGTGGTCCCTATCAATATAAATATGCCAGAAAAAAATTATAGACTTACATAAATTTTTGTGTCCGTAATCCAAGATTGTCCAATTTTGCCTCGCCAAGAAAAAAGTGAGAAGTTTGCCTGTCCAATTTTGCCTGACCATGGTTTTGAAAACTGTCCAATTTTGCCTTACTATATGAATATGTAAATCAAACTTTGTATTCGAGCACACAAATATACTTTTATGTATAGATATGCATATATGTAATCATAAAAATTCAAAATAAGACATAAAGGGTGCAGTATAAGGGGTGTCTGCCCAAGGTGACATCCTAAAAGTGAGTGACACCCTGAGAGTTACATTAAAAAAAAAAAGTTGTTATGATATGATTTTCAAAAAGTTATTTAATACTGGGGACACTCTTAAAGCTGTTGACACTCAGGGGGTGAAACCTTCAAAAAGATTGACCATACATGGTAACATCCTCGAGAGGGGTGTCAACCCAAATGCTAGAAATATCTAAAAAAAAAAAACTCTACTATATACATTGTTCCTATAATAATTCACATATCCAAATGAAAATTTCAGGAATTGAAATGAAATATATTTTCACTGTTCCTGCTAATTTCCATGTTGATAACTGTCATGTTGCCTTTTTGATATGGTGTTAAATGGAGCAACATTAGAGTGAACAGCATGATAGATACATCAAGGAGGGGCAAAGCTGATCCCATAAACAATATTCGTCCTAAGTTGTACCTATTCATTTTATTCTTATCATTGTTACCTCATACTATGAACGAGCCATCAAAGAGATACTTTTACCTACTAAAGAAAGGGATACAATTGAAGATTTAAGAAAAGAAGATGAAATGAAGAAAAATAAAAGGAAAAGCACAAAGAAAGAGAGATAGAAACATGACAAATCATGGAAATACAAAGCAACCAAATATCTCTCGATTCTTTAAGAAAAAATGTCTGCAAACACTAACTTAAAAACAAAAAATCTAAATTGACCAGGGTAATAAATAGTGATAATTGAAATGCTAGGATAGTCCCGATAGTGAATGATAAGGATTTATTTCTACCTAAAATAGAAGAAATAAAAAAGAAATTCAAATTATTTTGGAAGATATTAAGGGTCGTCCATTATTTTGCATTGGTAGAGCAACAAAAGGGTTTTTAGAGGAAGAAGGAGGCTAAGTGACTCGCCTTGAGCTAGATGCTTGAAGTCACTGCCCACATATCATCCTCTCCTCCCACTCCTATTGACGCAAAGGGCGTCAATTAGATTTCGCTAGTCGTCTCTATCTTCAGCTTTTAATTCAATACTTCTCCTATCACAATATCCTACTTCATGCTTTATAGTCCTGAGTCTTCCAACTCTTCTAGTGCCTTGTGGAGGCCAGTTTAAAGTTTGGTGAACTAATGTTTCTTAGGGAGAACAAAGAGCATCCCCAAACCATCTCCATCTACCCTTCACCATGATCTCATCCACAAGTGGCGCTCGAGTAATCTCTCTTAGTTTCATTTCTAATCCTGTCCTGTCATTTAACACACAATATTCTTCTGAGGGCTTTGTTCTCAAATCTACAAAATGAGTTTCATTAATATACCAAAATTCACGACCATACAGTAACACCGATCTCACTAAACTGATATATAGCCTGATTATTATATGTAATTTTAGGCGACCTGATTTCCAAATTTGACTTAACCTAGCCATCCTCTGATTTGCTTTTTACAATCTTTCATTAAACTCAAATTCTAAAGCTCCTATATTAGATATCATAGTTTCTAAATATTGAAATAATTCTACCTCATTAATCCTTTATCTTTCCAAAGATATTTCATCTTCCATTGCATATTCCGTTCTCATCATCTGTCTGTCTTCTATTATTCTCGAGCCCAACCTCATGTGATTTTTCATGCATTCTGATAAGCAAGCTTTCCAAGCCCTGTGGTGTTCTGCTAATTAGGACAGCGTCATCAGCATACTCTAGGTTTCCTAATTTTCTGTTACCAATCCAGTCCAATCCTTCTCCACCATCCCCAACCGATCTATGCATTACAAAATCTATGAGGAGGATAAACAACATAGGTAACAACACATTCCCTTAGAGTACTCCACTTTTCACTGGAAATTCGTTTGATAAGACGCCACTAACATTAACTTTGCATTTGCTATGCTTATGAAGAGACAATTAGATTTACATATTTGAGAGGAACTCCATAACGTCGCAGGATTCTCCACAAAATTTGCCAGAGCACATAATCAAAAGCTTTTTCATAGACCACCTGTACCATTAAAACTGGAATTCTATATTCTACTTATTGCTGTACCACATGTCTTAATGAAAATTTGGTCAGTACAACTTCTACCTTTTCTAAATCCTGCTTGTTCATCTCTCAACTTTTTCTCAATCTTTCTTTCTGGTCTCTTTAGAATGAGCATTCTATATATTTTCATGACAGCTGACGTAAGTTTGATGCCTCTGTAATGATTGCAATCAGTCAGATCTTTTTTTTTTTGTCATTTTCACCAGCACTCCTTGCTCCCATACATAAGGCTTTGCCTCTTCACGCCACATTCTACAAAATAATCTTGTAGGTAATCTGGGAGTCACTTCATTTTCAGGCAATATCCTCTCAGCAGTTATTCCTTCGTATCCAGGGGCTTTCCATCTTTTGAGTTTTTTTTTAAGAATAGCTTCGACTTCAAACTCACCTAATTCATTCATGGGCACATCAAGGTCTTCACCAGTTTCAGGTATATCAACCAAATTATTCCCTTCGTATTTCCTATTCATGACCTCACTAAAGTGTTCAATTCAACGTTACTTTTCTTCATGTTCTTTTGTTATAACAGATCCATCTTTCTTTTTGATGGGTATATGCTTCTTTTTTCCCGTAGAGATTTCATTAATAATTCCAAGAGCAATTCCTACATCAAAGCCACTCCCTGAATTCATAGCTTTGTCAGCCTCCTCATCTTTCCTGTCTAAATATTCTCTCCAATCATTCCTGATATTTCTTTTGACCTCACTATCAGTACTGAAATACTTGGCATTCTCTACCTTGTAATTTTCATTACTTAATCGAAAACTTTAAGAAATCAATTTCTGTCTTTGTCTTCTTTATATAGTATCCCAAGTATCATTTGGTATCCATGGTTTCTCCTTGTAACTGCATGTCCCAAAAGTTCGTCTCTTAAAGTCTCTTAAGACTGTAAATCGATTCCTACATTCAGTTACAAAGATTTCTGTGCTCATCCTCTAGAAGCTTAGTTGTATCAAACTTAGGTATTCTATCTACATTTCTGTTGGGTTCTTTCAGTTTTAATATTTGTGTGGCAATGGGGAGCTGGTGATCACTACCAATAACTTCACCTCTATAGCTTGTTACATTTCCCAAAGTCCTCCTTCTCTCTTTATCAATGGCTGTGTGATGTATATGATATTTGTAATTGCCACATGGTGAAGTCCTTGTATGTTTGTGGATCTCCTTGTGCTGGAAAAGAGTACCTCCAGTAACAAGATTGTTTGTTGAACAATAACTTATAAAATGTGCCCCATTTTCATTTGCAAATTCGCCAAGAACCTCAACACCCATCACATTTTCTATCCCTTGATTATTCCTTCCAACTTTAGCATTGAAGTCATTAATCACAATTTTCATATCTCTCTAGGTTCTCACCTATTATATTCTGCAGTTCTTCACGGTATTCGTCTTTCCTTTCTTCAGGGGAATCATTTGATTCGTCTTGGAAGATGGAATCTTCGGGATCTTGAGCCCTTCTGTGAAGCCTCTTTCTTTCTTGCTCGGCGGGCATGCTGTCATGCATTTGCGGGCATGGCGGGGAGGGGAACGGGGCAATTTTAAACTGTCAAAAAGTTTTAATTCTTTTTGCCTCTCGCAAGAGTGCGAAGAGAGGACTGGAGTGTTGGTGCACAGGATGCTGCTGGTTCTCAGTTTCTGCTGAACCACAATTTTTGTTGAAGGCGCAGAAAAGCGCTGGTGCGCAGGAAACCAATGTGTACGGTGAATATACAAAGAATAGGCCCGACTATTTGGCCTCTATTTTGAGGTACCTCACTTCTAGCATTAGAGGCTCTTTGACTTTTTATTTTGAGGTGCCATACTTCCAACATTAGAGGATATTTAATATCTATTTTGAGGTGCCATACCTTTAGTATCAAGGGCTTTATGACCTCTATTTTGAGGTACTATAATCTTAGCATTATATGTTGTTTGATCTCTAATTTGAAGTGCTTTACCTCTAGCATTAGAGGCTCTTTGACCTCTATTTTGAAGCTCCTTACTTTTAGCATTAGAGGGTCTTTGACCTTCATTTTGAGGCTCCTTACTTTTAGCATTAGAGGGTCTTTGATCTCCATTTTGAGGCTCCTTACGTTTAGCATTAGAGGGTCTTTGACCTCTATTTTGAGGCTCCTTACGTTTAGCATTAGAGGGTCTTTGACCTCTATTTTGAGGTTCATTACTTTTAGCATTAGAGGCTCTTTGACCTCTATTTTGAGACTGCTCACTTTCAGCATTAGAGTCTCTTTGACCTTTATTTTGAGGCTCATTACGTTTAGCATTAGAGGGTCTTTGACCTCTATTTTGAGACTCCTTACTTTTAGCATTAGAGGATCTTTGACCTCTATTTTGAGGCTCCTTACGTTTAGCATTAGAGGGTCTTTGACCTGTATTTTGAGGCTCATTACTTTTAGCATTAGAGGCTCTTTGACCTCTATATTGAGACTGTTCACTTTCAGCATTAGAGTCTCTTTGACCTCTGTTTTGAGGCTCTTTACTTTTAGCATTAGAGGGTCTTTGACCTCTATTTTGAGGCTCCTTACTTTTAGCATTAGAGGGTCTTTGACCTCTATTTTGAGGCTCCTTACGTTTAGCATTAGAAGGTCTTTGACCTCTATTTTGAGGCTCCTTACGTTTAGCATTAGAGGGTCTTTGACCTCTATTTTGAGGCTCCTTACGTTTAGCATTAGAGGTTCTTTGACCTCTATATTGAGCTGTTCACTTTCAGCATTAGAGTCTCTTTGACCTCTATTTTGAGGCTCCCTACTTTTAGCATTAGAGGGTCTTTGACCTCTATTTTGAGGCTCCTTACTTTTAGCATTGGAGGGTCTTTGACCTCTATTTTGAGGCTCCTTACGTTTAGCATTAGAGGGTCTTTGACCTCTATTTTGTGGCTCCTTACTTTTAGCATTATGGGGTCTTTGACCTCTTATTTTGAGGCTCCTTACTTTCAGCATTAGTGTCTCTTTGACCTCTGTTTTGAGGCTCCTTACTTTTAGCATTAGAGGGTCTTTGATCACTATTTTGAGGCTCCTTACGTTTAGCATTAGAGGGTCTTTGACCTCTATTTTGAGACTCCTTACTTTTAATATTAGAGGCTCTTTGACCTCTTATTTGAAGGGTCCTTACTTTTAGCATTAGAGGCTCTTTGACCTCTATTTTGAGACTCCTTTTAGCATTAGAGGGTCTTTGACCTCTATTTTGAGGCGCCTTACTTTTAGCATTAGAGGGTCTTTGACCTCTCTTTTGATGTTCCTTACTTTTATCATTAGGGGCTGTTTGACCTCTATTTTGAGGCTCCTTAGGTTTAGCATTAGAGGGCATTTGACCTCTATTTTGAGGCTCCTTAACTTTAGCGTTAGAGGGTCTTTGACCTATATTTTGAGGCTTCTTATGTTTAGCATTAGAGGTTCTTTGACCTCTGTTTTGAGACTCCTTACTTTTAGCATTAGAGGCTCTTCCACCACTATTTTTAGGCTCCATACTTTAAGCATTAGAGGGTCTTTGACCTCTATTTTGAGGCTTCTTACGTTTAGCATTAGAGGCCCTTTGACCTCTATTTTGAGTTTCCTTACGTTTAGCCTTAGAGGCTGTTTGACTTCTATTTTGAGGCTCCTTACTTTTAGCATTAGAGGCTCTTTGACTTCTATTTTGAGGCTCCTTACGTTTAGCATTAGAGGGTCTTTGACCTCTATTTTGAGGCTTCTTACGTTTAGCATTAGAGGCTCTTTGACCTCTGTTTTGAGGCTCCTTACTTCTAGTATTAGAGGTTCTTTGACCTCTATTTTGAGGCTCCTTCCTTTTAGCATTAGAGGGTCTTTGACCTTTATTTTGAGGCTCCTTACTTTTAACATTAGAGGCTCTTTGACCTCTATTTTGAGGCTCCTTACTTTTTAGCATTAGAGGTTCTAGACCTCTATTTTGAGGTGCTATACTCTAGCATTAGAGTTTCTTTGACCTTCATTTTAATTCCCTTACCCCTAACATTAAAAGCTCTTTGACCTTTATCTTTGGGTGCTTTATTTCTAGCACTAGAGGCTCTTTGAGACCTCTGTTTTAAGGCGACTAACCGCTAATAGTAGAGGCTATTCGACCTCAGTTTTTAGGTGATTTACCTCTATATAAAGGCTTTCCTTCTCTATTCTCTTCTATCTTTTATAGTTTTTCAAGATCTTCTATGCGTAGTTCGCCAGTCTCCTTCGAGATTTCAAGAGACATTTCAGTGCTGTTTGTCCTCGGTTTGTCAGATTCCTCGGAGAAATCGATGGCTTTCATGTCTTTACCTATAAGGGCGATAGGTAAGGACATGGATGCCATTGATTTCTCGGCATACACTATACGCCATCATACTAAAGTCAACGAAGAGCAACACAATATATTTACCAATGCCGTCCTGATATGTTCTATCTTTAATGCCGAATTTTGAAGAAACACACGTCGTTCACCGCTTTGCACCAATGCAATCCTTATAGGACATTGTCGCTAAACCGCAAGCAAATTATCCTGTAAGGGGCTCACATTATGATCAAAGCTCGCCAACTTCGGCAGCACCTATCCAAACTATTTGTAGATGGTGTTGTTCCGAATAGCCTCCAGTTCATCCTGTAGCTGTAACAAAATTCTCACAGTCAGTTACCTGTTCCGCCAGAACGCGAGCTCTGTGAGTTAAGTGAAATCCTCCTCCCAATGTTCACCTCGTAAACTTCCATAGCTACAGTGCATACAGATCGTGAGGTGTTGCAAGGTATGTTTAAAGAAAGAAAAAAAAAAGAGAGATCAGGTCTTCAGAAGTCTTTTGGAATCCGGGGCGGAGCCGTTCAGAACTGCTTCGGGAAGATTCCATTCTGGAGTCATTCAGAACTCTATGCTTAGTACGGCTATTTCTTCTGAAGTCATTTGGAGAGGAGATTCAGGATGATTTTCTTCCGAAATCGTTCAGAGATTTCTGGAATCATTCAGAATTCCTTGCTAAGTCTATGGAAATTTCTTCTGCATCCTTTAGGAGGTGCACGAAGATTTTCTCCCGAAGCCGTTTAGGACTCGCGAAAATTTTTCTTTTTTTTCTCTGGTTTCTATAAGCCCTAATAATAATAATGATAATAATAATAATAATAAATTACGTGATTTGATTTACAGCTCCGTGAAGATTCCGTTCAGGACACATTCCGAACTCTATGCTAAGTCTACGGCTATATCTTCTGAAGACATTTGGAGATTCAGGGTTTTCTTTCGAAGTTGTTCAGATGCGCATCTGGAATCATTCAGAATTCCATGCTAAGTCTATGGTAATTTCTTCTGAATCCATTTGGAGAACCACGATTTTCCTCAAAAGCCATTTAGAACTCGCGAAAAATTCTCTTTTCCTCTGGTTTCAATAGATCCTATTAACTCATAATAATAATAATAATAATAATAATAATAATAATAATAATAATAATAATAATAATAATAATAATTAATAATAATAATAGTAATGATAATGATAATAAACAACCGTGATTTGATCTACTGCTCCGGGAAGATTCCGTTCTTGAGTCATTTAGAACTCTATGCTAAATCTACGGCTATTTCTTCGGAAGCCATTTGGAGATCGACGAAGATTTTCTTCGGAAGCCGTTTAGGACTCGCGAAAAATTCGCTTTTTCTCTGGTTTCAATAGGCCCTAATAACTCATAATAATAATAATGATGATAATAGTAATAATAATAATAATAATAATAATAATAATAATAATGATAATAGTAATAATAATGATATTAATAATAATTTTTGTAAGAAACAATCTGCTACCTACAGCTCTCCATTTGGTTAATGCCTTTTCTGCTCTTGGCGTCATCATTATTCCTACCCCTTCTCTTCTAACTCCATCTGTTCCTTAGGGCCAAGATATCCAAACTATATTTCATAAATTCATTCTCTACTAGCTGTAACTTCCCAGTTTGATTCATGGTTCTAACATTTCAATTACCAATTTTCAATTTTTCTTTAGTATTTACAAACCGGGAGTTTCTTAGCAACCCACTACGGCCGGGACTGGGGGCAATTATTTCATTTTCGCTTTCCATAGACTGACTAAATCCATACAGGATTCATAGGTTAAAATCATCAAAGAATAGCCAGTTTCTTAAGTGATGCGCAGCGCCTATCTAAATAAGGCAAGTGACCCCTGCCGGTCCATACTAATTCCAGTAAGATCAACTCCCGGGCATTAGAAGTAGAGGAGTATCCAGAGCACCAAACGGATACATACCTTTTTCAAATTACAGATGGAATTAATGGTCCTTTATTTATGGAACCCATGCCTCAAAGAGAATGTTTAGTGCCATATTTAAAAGAACTGAAGCTGTTTTTTGAGCATTCGGTTGAATTAAATAGACCCGTCATATATTCAAGCATTTAAATTGTCACGTATATGGTTATAGTATATATTGAATTTTTCACCTTTATTTCCAATTTTGTACCTGTCCCTATTTTCTCATTAGTAATAGGTTTGATTATCATTTTCTATGGAAAGAAAACTTTTACTTTTTTATTTTCTTATAAATCAATATGATTTTCTATTGAAATAAATGATAGAAAATATTTTCAAAGAACTATCATTTATCTATATTTCTAGTTAAAATTATTAAGAATATATATATATATATATATATATATATATATATATATATATATATATATATATATATATATATATATATATATATATGTAGATAGATAGGTAGATAGATAGATAGTTTACAAAATCTATTACTTAATAACTTAACATTATGAATTTATGTTTTTTTAAATTGTGTCCAAAATTGCCTTACCATTTTTCAAGGCGAGGCAAAATTGGACACTAGATATTCCATATTTTTTCATTCATTTTTTATTTTAAACCTTCCTTTAGCATCATCCACTAGTTTGTTTTTAGAAAAAATAATTTCATGTATCATTTCTGAGAAACCCTAAAATGAAGGTGAGGCAATTATTGGACACCCATATTCAACAATTTATGTAGGGGTACTTAATACTTTTTAAAAACCAGACATACTAATATTTATAAAGTAGAAGGTTGGGCAATTTATAATAGCATTATAGTTTTCGAAAATTATAAATAGTTTTAGAGATATTGTATCTGTCCAACATTTGCCTTACTTGTCCAAAATTGCCTCTGTCCAAAATTGCCTTACCCTACTAAACCGTATAGTACCGCTCAATGTACACGCTGTACTCAGTCCTCTTTTGGGTCCTATGACTAACTAAGGTCCCCTTTTGGGTGCTATGACTTAGTAAGGTTCCCTTTTGGGTGCTATACTTACTAAGGTCCCCTTTTGGTTGCCATGAATTACTAAGGTGCTCTTTTGGGTGCTATGACTTACTGAGTTCCCCTTTTTGGGTTCTATTTCTTACTAAGGTCCCCTTTTGGGTGCTATGACTTAGTAAGGTTCCCTTTTGGGTGCTATACTTACTAAGGTCCCCTTTTGGTTGCCATGAATTACTAAGGTGCTCTTTTGAGTGCTATGACTTACTAAGTTCCCCTTTTTGGGTTCTATTTCTTACTAAGGTCCCTTTTTGGGTGCTATACTTACTAAGGTCCCCTTTTGGTTGCCATGAATTACTAAGGTCCCCTTTTGGGTGCTATGACTTACTAAGGTCACCTTTTGGGGGCTATAATATATTGAGGTCTCCTTTTGGGTGCTATGACTTACTAAGATACGTTTTTGGGTGCTATGACTGACTAAGGTCACCTTTTGGGGGCTATAATATATTAAGGTCCCCTTTTGGGTGCTATGACTTACTAAGATTTTTGGGTGCTATGACTGACTAAGGTCACTTTTTTGGGGCTATGACTTACCAAGGTCCCCATATGGGTGCTGTGACTCACTAAGAGCCCCCTTTGGGTGCTATGGATTACTTAGGTCCCTTTTGGGTGCTATGGATTACTAAGGTCCCCTTTTGTGTTACATGGCTTACTAAGGTCCCCTTTTGGTTGCTATGACTGACTAAGGTCCCCTTTTGGTTGCTATGACTGACTAAGGTCCCCTTTTGGTTGCTATGACTGACTAAGGTCCCCTTTTGGTTGCTATGACTGACTAAGGTCCCCTTTTGGGTGCTATGACTGACTAAGGTCCCCTTTTGGGTGCTATGACTGACTATGGTCCGCTTTTGGGTGCTGACTGATTAAGGTCCCCTTTTGGGTTCTATGACTGACTAAGGTCCCCTTTTGGGTGCCATGACTGACTAAAGTCCGCTCTTGGGTGCTATGACTTCCAAAGGTCCCCTTTTGGGTCTTATGACTTACTAAGGTCCCTTTTTGGATGACTTACTAGGAATTCCTTTTGGGTGCTATGACGTACTAAGGTCCCCTTTTTGGGATTTTGACTTGCTAAAGCGGCCCCCTCCCAGAGACAAGTTCTGGGCGATCTGAAACGAACAAACGCCTTCCCCCGCTACTGGAGAAAGTGACAGTAAATACGCAAGTCGGATTTCATGGATTGTTGTCATTACGGAGTATGGTTGTTGGGGGGTTATGAGGCTGTAGCAATAATGACCATCGGGCCAAGACCGCGAGAAATATAGGGTAATCCAACGAAAATCCGGGATTCCCTAACCCGACATATCCCACTTTATGAGGTGCCTGTCAGCATCGGATGAGGGCTGAGAAATCCCTCTCTTCTGGATGAGCTTATCGGTCGCATAACTCAAATGGATGGGATTTGGTGGATGAGGAAACGGGTGATGGATGCGGTAAGAAGGTTGAAAGGGAAGATGGGAAGGAAAAGAAGGCTTAGATGAGATTGAAACAAAGGTTAAGATGATAATGGAGAGGGAAATGAAGATAATGATCGGGATAAGGATGGACGTGATTCTGAATATGGAAATTAAGGGGGGATTGAAATGGTAAAGATAGCGATGGAAATGGAAATGAAGATAGAGATGATGATGGAAATAAAAGTGAGAAGGGTGATGAAATTGAAATGTAATTGAGGCTGATGAAGATATAGGTAAAGATGAACATGGGCATTTAGGTAAGGGGTTGGTGATAATGTGTTGCAGATGAGGAGAAAGTGAAAGGTATCGGGGGAAGATTTTATTTTAAGTTCATTGAAACGTATGAAAGAATAATTGTGTATGTATGTATGTATATATATAAATATATGTGTATGTATATATATATATATATATATATATATATATATATATATATATATATATATATATATATATATAT